>NC_060262.1:27946933-28246933 GCF_021901455.1 Neodiprion lecontei
GTTTTGTAAGTAATCATATCAGTCAGAACCTTTAACAGATCTTCTCAAATAAACCAATATTTTGCCTTGGTTATTCAAAGTATTACATTGTTACTTAATCTAGCCTAACGATGAACAAACTTTTATTAAGAGCAATAATATCTTGACTGCTACCAATTCATGCGTGTGACGTAACATTGATGATAAGACAAAGAGTAATATTTTGCAACATACAAGTCTTTAGCAAACATAGTTTAATAAAGCGTCATACTCGTCCAACTTTTGACCTCTAGATATTAGTTTGTAGTTGTATTATTCCTCTCAATTTTTTTCTTCCCCAGAATCTTGTCTTATCATTATTAACTTAGAGCATATGCTGTATCTATTAGAAACTGCCAGTAGTTTAATTATTAATTAGTGATTTACAGTTTCATTGAAAAATGTTAATTTCTTATTTTTTAGTGATATAAATTTTTGATTCAGATAACTGTGCTTAACTGCGTAATAGTGTCAATTAAGCCTTGTAATAAATTCTTGGAAAAATTAAAATATCATTTAGAGAAATGTCGTATTCATTGTTCTAGGGTCACCCAAGGCTGGTCAATGCATTGAGCAAACTTTATTCACGAATTTTGAACCGTGATCTGAACCCCAACAGTGAGATTCTAGTTACCTCTGGTGCCTACGAGGGGCTCTTTGTAGCAATTCATGGACACACAAGACCTGGCGACGAATGGATTATCATTGAACCTTTCTTTGACTGCTACGAGCCAATGATTTTAGGAGCCGGCGGCACTCCGAGATTTATTGCTTTGAAGCCAGTGAGATGAAACCTTTATAAATAACTTGAATAATAACTATATAAACAAAATATCGGTCAGAGTTACAAGTTAAAATCTATATTAATACATTATGTTTACAGAAAAGAACAAGTGGAAATATAAGCTCGGGAGACTGGGTTTTAGATAAAGAAGAGTTAGAAGGACTATTTAATGAAAAAACGAAGGGTATCATTGTTAATACTCCTCACAATCCCACTGGCAAAGTCTTTACACGGGAAGAATTACAGGTCATTGCAGACTTGGCGAAGAAATGGAATGCTATCGTAATATCCGACGAGGTGTACGAATGGCTCGTTTACAAGCCAAATGAACATGTTAGAATAGGTTATTAAAACTGCACCATCACTCCTGAGAATATCTTCTTAATTCAGTTGTAGGATTGCTCATTGTCAACAATGAGGCATAAATTTACGAATCAATTCCAGGATATGTTTCTCTGACTAAAAATTAATTGTTAAAAATTTTCATATTCCACAGCAACTCTGCCCGGTATGTACGAGCGTACTATTACCATCGGATCAGCGGGTAAAACCTTCAGTGTGACGGGTTGGAAAATTGGCTGGGCTTATGGACCAGCTAACCTAATTTACAATTTACAAATTGTTCATCAAAACACAGTCTACACTTGCGCTACTACTATTCAGGTAAAAAAAAATTTTTTTCGGATAACCTCGGCGACGAGGTATCTCAAGAAAACCTTTGTTGAAAAAGACTGGTAAATGTAAACATTTAAAATTGAAAGTTATTGTTATTCTCGTCGTGTTAAATTGTCTATTTTACTTTGTGCAGGAAGCTATAGCTATCGGGTTCGAGCAGGAAATCGCGAGGTATGGTCAGCCGGATTGTTACTTTGAGAGTTTGGCAAGGGATTTATTGCCGAAACGAGACTATATGGCGTCGTTTTTACGTGAGGTCGGAATGAACCCTACCGTACCAGAAGGAGGCTACTTTATGATCGCAAACTGGACAGCTTTAGCAGATAAAGTAGAACTTTCCACGGAAAAAGACCAATATAAGGATTATAAGTTCACTAAATGGATGACGAAAAATGTTGGTCTGCAGGGGATTCCACCGTCTGCCTTTTACAGCACTGAACACAAGCATTTGGGCGAGGATAATGTACGATACTGCTTCATAAAGGTGAGATTATTAGTGCTTGGAAAATCGAAACGATGGGTAAATGATAGTTCAAATTTGGTTGTTTTTGTTTGTAGAGAGTACAGCTGGTTAGAGAGAAAGAATATTCGTTTAGCACTTAGGTTGAATTAATTTACAATAAAAATGTTTTTTGTCCTCAACTTGACAATACAATGTTTTACAGAGAGATGAAAACTTGCAAGAAGCAGCCAGAATTCTGAAAGAGTGGAAAGCGCGACAGTAATCGAATTACTGAAAAATTAGATCTAATTTTACAGGATTGCCAACTGAAATTGAAATTTCACCCGATGTATATGAAGTTTGTATATTTTTATGTGACTATGGCCACAAGAATGTTTACCTTTAAAAATAATTAATTCCTTGCATTTTGAGAAACAGCAACAAAAATACGCAATTGTCAAGGGTCTTTTTAAAAACATTTATTGCCCTCTTTCCCTTACTTTTAATCAGCAATGATAACCGGATGCTTCTTAAACCGCGAAATCTCCTCTCAGCCATCTCTTCGCGTCCCTGGTGTCTGCTCCGAATGTTTTTCCAAACCTGCAGGCAGTCAATACGAACTTCAACATCTAAAGTCTCAAAAATTGAAGCTATGCGATCACCACATATTTCCCGTACAAACCATAAACCCTTTGAAAATTCACTCATGATACACACAGTCTTTCAGCCTAAATGCTAATGAATAAAAGAGTGAACGGTGTTCAAGGTTTCTTTGGCAATTGTATCACCGCTCAATAGCCGTGCGTCAGCAGCGCAAGGTAGCGTTAATAACAAATTTGCACTTCACCATTCTGTATCTTCGCAATCTTTGGCTAAGATATCGGCAGAATTTATCAGTTCGAACCTGAATGATTCTCCAGGAACGTGTCCCTTGTAGTTTGGAATCATTCCAACGTGTTTGTGGTAAATTTCAGTCGGTTGTATGAGGAGGGGTGGATCCGGCCGAGAAATGGTAACTGGCGCCCATTCTGTGCTCTGTCTTCGTCTGTAATTCGAGGTGAAATCGCAAAGTGCACTGTTCGTCATCACTGAATTTGACGCGCCAAAGTGTGCGTAACCATAGGGAATGTGTCCCGAGTAGCCTGCGTGAAGAACCATCAGCAATAAAAATTTCCCTTCATCCATACTTTGACTAAACATTACTGGGATTATCAGATGGCACCAAGAAACAAGAAGAAAAAATGATGAACAGAATACAAAAATTCATCATTCTCAAGCTGATAAAAAATCGTTAACGTACATCTGGCATTCTCTCGCACGAAAGAGTATCTCATCCGATTTTCACTGTCAATAAGACCCATGACTACGCGTTGCTTTTAATTAAGTTATCCGAGTGGTGATATATTCAGATCGTTTTATTTTATTGAAAAAATTGTATTTTACGAAAAAGGTTAATGAAAATTTGTACGAAATTTTAATGGTCAAAAATTTTTACGCGTGAAAATTGCGTCAATTTGTGAATGAAGTGAGATGCGATCAATTTGAACATTTGAATAGACAAATGACAAAAAGCGAATGACGATATCGAAGAGAGCAAAGCAAGTTGAAATATGCGGCTATTTTATACAATAACGTACCATTGACAAAGAACTTCCCAGGATTATCGTTATTCATGAAATACGGTGAAGGTGCGTGGTCTCTGGGTCTTTCGCATTGTTCGTCGACCGGTAAATTCCTCATTACACCGACACAATCGGGACGGACCGACAGCATGGGCAGTTTAAACTGACTTTCGAGCAGCTGAAATCATATTCGTCACACTAGTTGAGCATTTCAAATTTGAAGATCACCGAATTGTGCCAGACAGCTTACGCAAGTTTCTCCACGTTAACTATTTCTTCAAAGTTTAGAAGGGCATCTTCAACTACATTGATAGTTCGTACAGGTAGAACTTGTACAAGAAATATTTCCACGGACGACAAGATATTTATGTTAACGCGAAAGATAAATATCAACATGCAGCAGGGCTTGTTCTGGATCGTTGACTATTAAAACAACGTATCGCTTTAATTCCCCGATGATTTTTATTCGCTCGGCTGCGTCATTCGTGTCAATCAACCGGCTTGGCGATATTTAAATTGATATTACACAATATCTAATTTTTAAATCGTCTCCAAAGTATTTGTGCTGCTATGCTGCTTATTGCAAGGTATGATCAGTTACGTATTTACGGATCCGGATCGACGCAAGAGACATTAAAGATTGGCAAACATGCGAGTAATTAATGAACGTTTTAAAATTTCTTGCACACAATTATTCTGGCAGAATATCAAAAAGTCATTTAAAGTGACCATGCTAAGCAAATATTATTTACACATACTTTAAGAAACTTTGAAGATATCCCAAAAGACTTTCTCTTGTACGCTATAACTGATCGCGTGTTATGCGGTAAATATTGTCTTATAAGCCACGTCTTTCATTCCAACTAAAGGATTAATTGTTTTATTCTTAATCTTGACTGCTTATCGTTAAAAAATTGCGGTTACTAAAAAGGTCAGATACACTTTTATATGTTACCTAGATAATTTGATCAAAGGTTTAATCATCTTAGGTAAATTTGCCTCATCTTTCACCCTGTACACAAAATTTAATATATTTAATCTTTCATACTCATCTAGATAAATATGCTGTTTATCTTCATATGTATTTATAAATTCCCAGTATGAGGACAACGTAAACTGTTGTTTACTGGAACATAGATGTGGCAATTCGGACTTGAGACTTTGATGTAATTTTGTGAAAACAATCAACATAATTCACTAAAAACGTATTTCTGAAGGAAAATCTTCGCGGTCTTCTTTACTGAAAAAACTGACTGTTTGAGCCAAAGAAACATATCTTTGAAAATATGTTTGTCAACTCGAGTCTAGTCTTATCTATTGCAGAGATAATCGTATAAGAAATTATCTTTCATTTTATCCAGACGAATTTATACATAGGTAGATAATCTTATCTTCGCATAGACATCGGTATATTAATTATCATGTAAAATACCGGTCGCACGATAAAAACAAGAATAAAAAGGAACCGTTGTGATGAAAAATAATTTTGTTTGTCCTTGCTTCAATTTCCCGCAACCTCGATCAAGTGTGAATGAAGTTTAAGGAAGGATTGGAAGAACCTGCAAAGCGGGATGCTGCTTTTTGGCATCCTACTCGTCGTGACTGACTCGACTTACTGATAAACTTGAGCTTAATTCTCTCGTAACTCGTACAATCACGACGGATTAAAATCGCGGCAGTACCCACCAAACGTTCCTCAAGATTACGCGGCTCTCCGCGTCCGCTCTGCACCGCGACGACCTTCTGGAGCTGATTAAGAACTTCCTTGTTCTGGATCTCTTGACGCTTAAATTCGGCAATACCTTCCGTAGCTGTCACGGTATATCTTTGCCCATGACTCGCGTTCAGACCTGGCATAAACCCTGCAACGTAACCGCACGGTGGTCATTAAACCCGGTGAGAATAATTGCAAAGATCATACACAGAAAGTCTAGTCTCCGTTACTATTCTTTCTCATTATCGTCATTGTTACTATATTTTCTTGCAACTGTTGCGAAAATTTAACGCTTGTGCAAGAATAAATTGACGTTAAAGCCTTGTTTAAATAAAAAAGTAGAGTAAACCGAAGAAACTGATTTTGCGTTGCAATTACCAAAAAAGGATCGACGATAGTGCAAAATGGTTAGGCGTACCTCGTTTTTCGTAATTCCAACAATATATTCAAACAGTTTTTTAACGATACCTGTTTTACTGAATTTTTCTCAGTGTTGGTAAAATTATTATACCTTCGTAGCCAGGTGTCATTGGATGAACATAGACTGGGGTGCCTCTTTTAAACCTCGTATTGACAATGTCGATGTCATCTTTCGGAGGCCGCGAAACCTGCGTTGGAAATGATAGTGTTAATTATCTGTTCTTTTAAATGACAACTGCATAGATCGATTCTATTAGACTCATTTTATTTTAATGGACTACCGTATCGGTTATACCTTCAATGGTGTAATGCAAATTCTAAGTACCGATATTCTGGAGGGTAAAATTAGCAATGACCAGGTGAAGGAATCGTGATTTAGATTCGTGCGTGAAAAAGGGTCGACAAATGTTTAAACCTGGTATTCGTCGGTGGTACGGTTTGAAAGAATAAGGGTTTCGGCATGATTTATCGTCGGATCTAGCAAAAGCTTGTGCGTCTGGCTTCCGTAGGTTTCGCCACATCTGTAACGATACTGGGGACAAAATCCGGCGTATCTGGGCAAGAACAGGGTGAAATAAGTAAAGTAACATAGATACATGTACGAATCAGAATCAAGCATGAATTAAAATTATCAACTTAACAGAGTCAACGAAGTTTTTTCCCACATAATAATTAATACGCTACCTTAATCAAAGGCCTTGGAGCGCAACCGGAATGCTAATAATGTATTCTTGAAACGAGTATCCGATTTCGTGTTAACATATCACTACATACCGATAAATACGAATGAAGAATAAATCCTCAGTCATACTTGGAATTTCAAAGATGTGATAAAAGCTATTGCCCACGCGACGAATATGCATTTAGGTATGTATAACTTATTTCCAACGGAATTACACGCGATGAAAATAACGGTGCGGAATTTCATAAAACATTTAAATGTGCGATTTATGCGGTATATTTTACAAGGTTTGATGCGCTAATGAATGTGTATATATGTGTATATATATGTATATATATGCACTAATTACGCAACAAATTTCTCACCCGGGAATAAGATGCGGATCTACGGTGGTAACGAGCTCCGTTCCGGTCATTTTCAATTAGAATTTATCATTCAACGTAGACGTAAAACTGAGACGGAAAGTTCGCTCTCACGATGTTTAAGAAGACGAGAATTTCATTTTTGATGAGAAAATACGTCAATATTTTTTTTTTATATTCTAGGAAAAAGTAAAAAGGATATACTGATGAAAAATTTCACATCATGATGACGGATGTCAGACAAAACAAAACGGAAGTCCGAAATGACGGGAAACAGATGACTCATGCTGATTGGAAAATCTTTGACAGCCGTTAAATTAATGAACTTCTCTTTTTTCCGGCAGGAATATAACATATAAGGTACATGAGTATATTGTTCCAAAAAACGATCAGTAATTTTTATACATTTTACATGGGTACATACATGTACAGGCGGCGGAAAGATTTCTGGCTTTACAAATATTTCGTCAGCGGGTTTGTTTTTCTCGAAAGTTGAAATAAAGCCGGTTTCGAAAAACATCTTTAGTAACAGTCAGTATTATAATCCCCACGAAAATTTAACATCGAGTGATTCGTGCGTTTGAACTCGTTTACAAAGATACTTGAGGAAATACGTTCGACTTATATCCGCAATAATTTTTACTTTACCAGAAAAAGAAGAAAGGTAAGATACATCTGCAGCTGATTGAATAACTCTGCACATTATAGTCAGGTGTCTATTCTAAGGTAATATATTAGAATTATCTTAGCCTATTCGGGCACCAGTCACTCAATTTTTAAGAAGTCTAATTGTAATTCAAGTTGGTCTGAACATATTTCCAACTTTTAAGAATCTCGGGGGACCAGCGTTACTATGCATATAATTCACGTACTAGCCAATCAAGTAGCCATTAGTACGAAAAAACGTTTTTTGACGTAAATCAATCAAAGTTGAGGTGGTTACTTGTTTCTAAATTTTTAGGCTAACTACCGTCGATGATGAACTACTAAGAAATATTCACACACCTATTATAATATCTACAGATAAAGTTTCACTGTTATTGATGATAGGTATCACTTGATTGCAACTGTGAGAAAATTGATTGAATAATAACTGCGGTGTGCAGGTATTTAGTTTGCATTTTTTTTTTTTTTCCTGAAAAGGGATTAATAAGTTTAATCCAAACGAAGCTCTAGGCTGCAGGCTTATCACCGTAAGTACCCTCTACTCGTGACGTATGCGTACCTGACGATTCGTAATCAGCACACGAACGCGGGCAAATATGCAATTCTTATCGGTATGTAAACAGCACACCGTAACGAGCAAAGATAATATCAACTGCTGATACTGAATACGGATCACGCTCTCACCACTTTTGTGTAACGGCATTATACTGCAGGCAAAAATGGAATCCTAAGGTTTCGTAACATTAGCGTTATGATGGTTACAGGCATATAATAATACAATTAAAGTTATAATTTACGCTTGCATTGGTAAGTGAAATTTCGAGAAAGTTAACCCAACACTTTGTACGGTTGTATCATTACACATTTGCGTGCACGTCTCGATCATTCCTCTGAGAAATCCAACATTTTAAACAACTACGAATTACGGTTCAACGTGTTCGTATTCCGTAGTAAAAAGCGCAGTGGAATTCATGGATTCACGGTTTTACGAGTTCGCATAGTTTTCGATTCGTATGAAATAAACACTGTTTTGACGGGCAATGCAAATTTCGGAATATGTATCGCAGGTATGTCGGGATGACGATATCGTTAATAATTCATGGAAACTGTCACGTCCGAGATTCGCGATGTCTGGATGAAAATCAGTGAAAAGGTTGGCGCGAAGGATATTAATCAACCCATAAATTGGTCCGACTCCTGATGAAATATTCACTGTGCGTACATATGCCTGCAAATTTGATGAAATATCAGCCTGTAGCCAGTTACCGCAGTTTTCCTTGATACAGGTTAAACCGTTTAACAGAAAATCCCTTCGTCTTCACTCGCGCTAATTGATCTGCAACCGAAGAACAAACGTCAAAGGGTATAAAAGGTAATTGATAAGATAAAGGTACGAGTACTGTCCAATGAACCGAAACGAATTGATTAATTATCGAATTTACAAGCATCAATTTTTTGTCGTAATCAATTACTTTCAATTCCCCGTCACGATTCTTCTCTTAATTTCTATTTTTCGTTCATTTCCACTTTACCGGATGATATCCATTGATTTTCAAATATCCAAGGCGATTTGAAACGACGTACGAACTGGCTAGAATCACACGAAATCACAATAAATCACTGCGAATCGCCTAGAAGCCTGGGAAATCGTTGAGAATCACTTGGCAAAGTGGAAATCAACGAGGGCACACGACAAGGTGGATAAGTCGATCGAATGCGTTAACGAATGAAAACCATTCGGCGTTTGTCGCGAGGTTTTCAACAATTGCCATGATTTCGAAGGATTTTTTCAGCGTTGTATCATGCGATTTCAAGTGATTCGCAGCGATTCCCGATGGTTTCAATCGACTCGATCAATTCCTCGTTTCTTCAAACGACAAGACGGTCATTTAACTTCGTTCGACTCACGATTTTACTTCCGTATCTGTGAGAGTAATTACGGCTCTCCGACGAGTGAACGGACCATCGAGATGGAGTTAGGAAAATTCACCATGTGCGTGCTTCCGTGGTGGGGAACGAGGATCGGGAAGCCCAGAGTGGAACTGGAAGTGGGCATCGAGAGTCGCCGCATGGCTTTGCCTCCGTTTTATTTTCCAGTTTTCGAACACGGCACGACCGGAGCGGAACAGTCAAGTTTGTTGGTCTAGCTTTTGACTCGATGTTTGAGGTGAATTCTTAGGCTTGCATTCGACGTTCATCTTCCTCTCGCCTTTTCCGTGACAGTGGGAAATTAATCTAGGCGAAATACGTGTAACAATGGTTTCATTCAACGAGCGAACAGTGGGATGAACAACAAAGTGTTATTATATAGATCGCGATCGTTTAAAATTGAAATTATCCGCCTCCTGCGCCCGGCTATTTACATGCAATTCGCGATATCGATACGAGTATGTGTACCTTGCGAAGACGTCGACACGAGGAAAATGTTACACGTCATTTCTCCATTCTCATTTATTTCTATTTTTTCCTCAACTAAACCGGGAATTCCAGTCATTACTGAGGCTTACGGATAGTGTTATGAGCAGAATTTCTCGATAATTCAAATTTCGCAGGAAATTCTTACGGTTTTATAGATTTTTGTGTACAGCGATTAGCGAGTGCAGACTATTGTTCGGAATGTCTGTTTTAATCGCCAAATTAAGTGAGACAACGAATTACGCACGAAGATTTGATCAATTGTATATAAATTTAACAAGCCCGTTAATTTATCCCGTTAAACAATGTTAACACGACCATGAATCACGTGACCGTTACTGATTGGAAAACCAGTGAAAGTGTGGCGAAAATATGTATTTACAAAGTGAAATAGGAATGTTGGCTAAGAAAATTTTTAACTAAAAGTTTAAACAACGTACACGCGCTCGACGCCTTATATTTGTGGATTCACACTAGATTACGATCGATCACGCCTTAAATTTGATGGACCATAATTCCTTACTTGATGTTGAGTGATTCAGTGTATTCAGAATGTGGTACCGCCAAGAACAAAATTCGGTATTTTATATCGATTCGGATTATGACTCATTCAGCGCCTCCGACAACATGGTACGAATTTTTTTTCTCCAAATATCCTTATTTCCTCGTCGGTCGTTTCATTCGTTTCTGCAAAATGCTAATACACACTAGGGTGGCGGTTATTTTGTCTTTGGTAACATTTTTTTGCTTCCTTCGTTAATATGCAATCAGGGTGCGTGAAAAAAAAAATTTTGTGTAATGTTTGCAGATGCTCGAATAATTTTAACTCGTGCCATCCAGCGATTGAAATTTTAAATGGAAATCAGTTGCTTTGTTTGTTACAACTTGAGTAAAAATTCAAGTATCGGTTTGATACTTGGTAAAGTTGTCTATATAGAATGGCTTAATAAAAATGTGTTTTTTTTTTATCTATCAATTTTGAAATTTTTAGGATTTGTACCTATCATTGCAAGCAACAACTTTGCCAAGTTCAAAATCGTTACTTGAGTTTTTGCTAGATTTATTTTAAAAAAACATTAAATATAAATATTATTAAAATTATACGGCCACCTTCAACCTTGCACACATTTTTTTTACGTACCGTGATTTTATTTTCGCGAAAGGAACGAACATTTTTTATCAAAGCCGAAACAACGGCCACTCTATTATATATACGTGCGTGTTAATTACCGTCCATGTGACAAAGTGAGCGAACTGCATTATAATTCACTCGCACTACGTTTTTGAAGTCTCGAGATACCTACGTGAAAATTGAAGGCAGAAAACTCGTTAACACAAGCGCGACGTACGCGAATCCCACCATTCTGATTATTTTTACATATATTGTCTGAATAATCCTACGCAAAGTTTGAATATATTACATTTTTCCATACTGTATTAATTCATTGCACGACTCGGTCTGCGCAGCTCGTAATTATTCCTGTCGCTATTTGCGTCTTCGAACAACTCGCAAAGCTTCTTCACACCTCCAAGTTGTTACAGCAACGAGACAAGTACAATTAGAGTGACCCAAAAATTGGCTCACCGCAAGCATGCAGCAACGTACATCATAGGTGTAATAACATATCGAATTCCGTTAGCTCGGCTTTTCCTCCGAAGTAGTTAAAACGAAACTCTTCAACGCGCGGAAGAAAAATTTCATCGACATTTCGCATTGCACAAGAAAGAATTTCCTCGCCTGTGGTTGTGTCTTTAACGTATGTTTGATAAAAGACGCGGGGAAAGGATACAGCCGGTGTAATTGACCTAACAATAGACCTCGGAACTTTCAAGAATATAATTCACAGTTAGCCCGGCGGTAATTTCAAAGCTATTTGCATACGGTTTCAATGGAATGAGAATAATCTCGGGTGCAGTGCTGTACGCATATATCGTACGAAATTACACCCGTGAGTTTATATATTTTAATTATTATACGGCAGGTTGCGTTATAGCGATACGTACGTGACTCAAAAACTCACGGCGAACAGTTATTCTCCCTGTCTATGCTACACTCTGTATTATCATCCTGATAATGCTGTTACGAATATACGAATTTCCTGTTGGCACGAATTCGAAGGTGGGATCCTCAAACACTTCCGTAATTCGCCTCGAGCAATTTGCTTATCGCTACCGGAGCTTCTCGCAATTGACTGTCCCCCGTCTGCGTCATCCCACTAAAAAGCAAACACGATCTTGCGATAACAGACTCACGCGAGCACACCTTGGAAATAAATATTACTCGATCTATGGTTCCTCTGAGTAACACCATTTTTATTATTCGGTTTATTGTCAGTGCGTGGTAACAAAAATTGTGGGATCGGATGTAAAAACGTTCTTTAAAGGCAAGAAATACTAAAGTGTGGAAAATTTCTCTGACAAATCACAGCAGACGGTATTGGTGCGTTTTGTCGATTATCAGAGTCCGATTGCCTTAAAAAACAAGAAAAGTCGCATCATATTGAAACTTAACGAACGAGTGCATGACCGTTAAAATTTGACGCACGTTTTGGAAACGTTTTTGACGTTCTAAACTTTGAAACAACGGCCTCAAGACTTTCGGAAAATCAGTTGTCAAGTATACAACGAAGGAGGTTGATTGGCCAAAAATCGATACTCCTTATCAATTTTTATAACCAAACGGCTGCCTGGCTGTTTGTCTGTCATCCGTCTGTCCATCATAGGTCAAAATACCGAAAGGCTGACAGGCTGTGATACTTCGATATGAAAAATTCCCGCACTCTCGAGAAAGAATGGTCAGGGCCAGCCGATGTTTAGAGCGTGCGTGAAATCATTCGCGATTGAACATCGTCGATGTCTGATTGGTTACCAAAGCACGTGGCTCAGCTCGTGCAATTTATACAAAACGCGGTGGAAGTACCCAGGAGAGATTAAACGAACAACGCCTGCCGCGATGAGTCAATGAAACTCCCTTTGTACCCGATGCTGCTTATCCACCGTTTAACCATTCGAACAATGGCTTGTAACTAGCCGGAGATGCACCGACGGCCAGAAACCCAAACGGAATACAATGCGTGTCATAATCAGGGAGACACGTGCGTAGGTTGTTCCTGATGTATCAGGTGCCCGGAAGGCGCCAGCAGATGACTGACTTCGAGTCTTCGACCTGCCCGAGGTCAACGGTCAGGATTCTTAACGCCCAATCCATTCCACTTCGTCACAGTGTCAGGGAAATGAATTTGGACTCGTCGTAATTGGGAGATTGTAGAAAATTTGGATGCAAGTAATCGGAAGGTGTAGAATACTGTAGAATACTGTAGGACAATTACTTTCGAAGGTGATTCGAAAATTTAACATCAGATAACACTATCCGATTGACACAAAATTACAGTCTATAGACGTCCACATCTGGATTCGAAAGGAAACGGTTTGTTCGCACAGCTGCTCGGGCTCTTTTAATAACCCTTATTGATTTTCGACCGGTTTTATTGGTTTCCAGTTATGATTCACTGCGGTTTCTCCCGCACCCTGTGTGCAGTTTGACAGCACACGCCGTGACAATTACGACTTCCTTTCCAGCGTTGCGAGAGGGAAGTAATAATTATTATTTCACTGCATACCACACCGCCTTTCCCCACCGGATGCTACGTGTTTGATTTGTCTGGCAAGCACCTGTCTTTGCACCATGGTATGAAGTTTTGAATTCAGTGATAGTTTATTTCAGTGTTGCATGAACGTTGTATAGATATTTGTGGAACGTGTTACATTGGCGTATAATAATATTCGCTAAAACACCAGCGTGGAGAACTTTCGCAGATGCAGGTTGAAAAATTTCACGCAATCGATTCTCTCTGCAGGGTGATATTTTATTCATAGCTAGTAATCGGACTCATTGCACGAACCTTAGCTCAGTTTCCATGCAGCTTCACAACTGCACTTCTGAATTTTTTTCGTATTTATAACATACGTAGGGAAAAGGTTTTCACCGAGGCCATTCGTCTTCGGATTTGCGACGTACGGTTATTACAGATTTGATCACGCTGCACGGAGCAAAGACGAGAATCCGCCAGCTGTTTTTATGAAAAGAGAACAAGTTGGCGAAGGAATTATCTTTCGCGTGTCTTATACACTTGATAAAATCAGTTGATCAATTTTACAACGTGAGAATTGCAGCCTGGACGGGTTAACCGCTCAAAGATGGATGTCGAAAATATACATGAGCGCTTGTAATTGCCTCTGGATCGCCGATTGTTAATCTCGCAAGACATTTGAGATAATTATTGGGCCTTAATTGCGGAAGGCCGGAGGAGTATCAATCAGTTTCATATAAATCACGGACGAGACTCGGGTAGGTACAATTATTACGTGAGCTCGGATATTATTTCTCGTTGAATCTTGAAGGGAAAATGGTATTTATTTCGCTGCTCTTGCTGCATGAATTCGAAGTAAAAATTCGTTTAATAAACTCGACGGGAATCGCCGTTGACACTTTTTTACGATCGTGTCTTCCAAGCTTTTCTAACGACGTCAAACCGCCACAGGGACAAAAGTTATGGCCATGCAGCCTTGACGTTCAAGCTGCTACTGCATAGCATGTCGTCCACTTCCGTCAAGTATATACGTGTTACCGGGATCAGGGAGCACCCGTATAACCGAGCCAAAGTTGTATAGACGCTTATTTATCGTTGTCGTTGTTCCCCAACTGCCCGCATTTTCCGTAAAAGTATTTCAAGGAGACGTCGTACAGCCTTGATCACCGCGTTAAATATCGCATTATATAACATCTCATGGCACGGTATATGGGTATTGGAATTGGGATGTGTCGACCAATTTTTCCACCCGTGAAACTCGATTTCGAGACTCAGCAGCGGCTCAAACGAAAGGCTAGCATGGAGTAGAAATTTAGGCTGGGCAGTGGCTGCCGGTATCGTGAACGAAAAGATAACGTGTGGAAAAATGAGCCTCTTGCTGAACAGAGTTATTTCAAGTCAGCCTTGGCTTTATTCCTGTTGTTTAAGGCGAGCGATGGATGTACGAGCACAACTTAGCGATGTGGGGCAGTTCGATGAGGTCTGATTTCTATTACTTCATCTTTGTTCTCGTGATGTTAAAGCACTGGCGGAATACTGATCACTTCGTTCCTTCTCAGCGAGGTTCAATTGTACAACTGATACCTACGACTATATACCTACATCATAGTCACACAATTTTCGCGATCATTAATTGGCGTTTCCAAGAAGGCGCTCGCGCCAATCAGAGAGGCCAGCGAAATTGACTATCAATTAACCGAGGCTCTGCAACACGCTCCTATAATATCTTTCCCTCCTCGAAGGTATTGTCAACCGGAGTTCAGTTCAATTCCATCTTATACATTATATGCATATTAATAGGTGTACGTATAGAGAGTGCAAGGCTTGTTAAATTTTTCAATTAAATCTTCTAATCGTTTGAACATTCCGGTGTTCATCGATTGTGGGCAGATTGAGGCGACGATTTGTTCAGAATCACATTGATCTGAGTCTTTGAATCGCGTGTATTGTTTAAATCGTATCGAATATTTTTATTCTTTCCTTAATATACTCGATTCTCGACGATCGTTTCCCCGAATACCTACATCGCAACACCTGTACTGACGTTATTGGTGGGGTAAAAATAGATATGACATGCAACGTCAACAGTTTGCCGTGTTTTTTTGTATCCGATAATGTCGAGGAGTATCGCCACCTGGTAGAAAAATAAAGTACAAAGAAATGCAAGAACAAACGTTGTGGAAACAGATCTGTCGCAAGGCGGTGCACGTCAGTACCGATAAATCGAATACACATATTCGACAAGTGTCGCTTGTTTTCGAACAATGCCGCCAATGCTCGGCAATCAATGACGCTCGTTCGCGATACGTTGCACTTTTCCTGCGCACTGCCCGTGTAATAACAATAATTATGGTGATGACAAAAAATTGCGTATGCGCAGCCACGAGGTAGAAATAAAGAAGCAGAAAAATTAAAACAATAAAAATTGTTACGGATTCGAGTGGCTCGTTTTTTCCCGCAATTAGCTCGTATTTTCGCAGCATCGTTAATGAGCTGTTTCGCTAATTGCGTTCAAGTATCTGCAAGCGTATGTAATCAACGACGCTTGCGACAGCGCGTCTCATTTTCAAAGGCGAAATTTGTCCGTCGTTTAATTACCTGGAAGTCGATCAGCTTGAGGTTATTAATAATTTTTATTTTTTTTTTCACACCAATTCCCGTTACGTTGTCTCGATAACGCTAACGAGTATGAAAGAGGTAGAAAAATTTCTTCAAGTCACTCGTGAGATACATTTGCAACGCTTCTGTCAGGGAAACTCGTATATTCTCCGGCACATCTCTCGGTGCAGCAATATTGTATACCGCATGAAAGGAGAAGATTTCATACAAGTATTACGGTATGAACAATATCTAGTTCTTCTCTGGGTAGCTACGGTGAAAGTGGACGTAAAACCAGCTTTTAAATTGCGGCACTCGCATTAGTTTCACGTAATACTGTGTACGGTACGAGTTTACACGAGCATTGAATTTCCTGGGCGTCAGCTGCAGTCGACAAATAAACCTGAGCAATGGAATTATGATTGCAATACGCTTTTCTTTATTTATACATCTCGAGCAGTCTCGCCGCTTTTGTCTGATTTTATGTTTAGTACCGCGACCTGTTTACCAGCAATAAAATCCCAGATACATCGAAATGGTGAAAAAATCCCGTGTATCGATCAGCCCTAAGAATAGGGATTGATTGGACGGATTATTCCGCATGAATTTTAGTGACAAATCCGGCAGTGAAATTGGACCAAATCGATTGTGTCCGGGCGAGTCTGTGATTTCGAATTTACTCGTGATTTGAATCGGCCGAGTCAATGTGGTGCGATATGCTGTTATCCTGTGACTAGGACTTAACAGGATCGTGCGTTGTTAACGGCACGTGGTTCGATTGCCTGTTATAAAGGTATACGCGTTCGATCTCGTATAGTTTCATTATTCCGGATTTTAGAGTTAGGTTTTTCACGTGTAATGTGAAATATTATGCGATTGGCTCGGGTTTAATAACAATATTAATCCCGCATGAAACAGTTTTCCGATTTATCATTCGCGTCGATGGAAATGAAAATGGATCATAGTTAATTAAAATGAGATGATTATACGATTTGCGCGACTTTAGATGAAACATAATTTTGAGTAATAAGTTGCGTCAAGCCTGAATGTCAAATACTTCGATTTAGCACAGGTATTGAAAAAAAGTTCTTCAATTAACATACAAATGGAGCGTTAAACGTCGATTGATGAACTTCCAGTTCAGAGCCGTTGCATAAATAATACACAATATAAAAAATCCTTACAAAATTTCGATTTATTTTTCGTGCATTCTCGGTTCCCCTCAAAATAACAGGCCAAACGCATTGAGACGAATTTTTTCCTCCGTCACAAGGTGCAACAGATTTATCTTAACGAGTTGACAATATTTTTCTTCCTGCGGAAACGTCTGTATATACATATAAGCTACACGTTCGAGTAAATGGAGCGCGAGTGATTTCGTGTCAGGAAGCCGCGGGGTTTCCGTACCGGAAGTACAACAGGGTTCGGAAATTGTTCTCAACCTTTACCGATCCCCCGGCCGAGATATAAGCTTGTACATCGAAGGAAACAATACAATTGCCTTGAATTTAAGCTTAATCGGTACAAAGAAATTAAGCAAAAAAATAAATAAATAAAGAAAAAACAATGAAAAACACGGATTACGTCATACCTCGTTACACATTAGTCGAAACTGATGTGAGACTCGAATAATGTTACATATCTGACTGATGCAAAGGATGCTGCCTGGTTTGATTTTGGTGCTGGTCAATAAATGCTCTCTCGGTTGGGTTATTCGAAACGGTAGTTAAACGGTACGGGATGGTGTTGCGGGTAAGCGGCAACGCCCACGCTGCAGGATCATCGAGATCTTCTCCTCGCGTTTGCTCTCCGCACGACGCGAGGTCTCGGGGTCAGTAGGTCACGATGCTAACGATACACGCATAGCCGTGCTAACCTAACCTGACTTAACCCGCACCCAACTTACCGCGAGCCCAACGTAACCCAATCCTACCCGACCTCGTCTAACCTCCTCTCACTTCGCAGAGCAACGGCATGGCCCACCACTCAACGCCTGCCGAACCTCGATTGGATCGTAATGGAGAACGATCGGTGGCAAGCCGAAAACGTTTTGCGAAGGAATTCGCTCAAAGATGCACCCTTCGCTCATTTTTTCGCATTTTTTTTTTTTATTTTAACTTGCGGGAACCAGTAGGATCTAAATATCATTTGGAATCACCAAGTCCGGAAGGATTGATCCTTGATTGAGCGATTAATTACAGCGAATAACGTAGCACGAGTTGTTAATGGTTCTCTGAAAAAGTGTAACGAAGGATCTACTTACAGTGGTACTGGACAACCTTCAAGTCCACGGCTAGCTTGAGACTTCTGTAAGCACCGTAGTCGCGATATCCAAGTCTAATTAAGTAGGTATTACAAAGTTTGTTCATCGCTTCTTCGCTCTCACATGCACCTCCTATGCTAATGGGGTAATGCGAGTGGTTAAGTGTTGCAATCTCTCGACTAGCGTAGAAAACGCAGGTTGTTAAGGATGGAACTTTGGAGTAACGACAGACCTCGCAAAGTTGACAATTCAACTACTTACTAATACGTACTGCTCGGAAACAGCCATCCTACGCTTCTTGCAAGTCTCCTTTGAGGATACCGTCCGAGAGATTTGTCGGTAATTCATGGTCCAAATACAAGTGGTTATATCCAGTTGGGTCGGATCACAAGGACGGTAAAGACGGGGCTTAGCTTCTTGCGTCTTTGAAGTTCTGTTGCCAGACCACATCCTGTATCAGTACAGTGTCTGTCTAACTTGTAGTGCGAAACGAATTCTTTAACCGTTAACTTGAACATCAGTGTCGAGACCCGTTTGGTTATAATTTGATATACACGAAACAAATTATTCGACGTGTATAAGTCACCTGCCCGTATGCGTCCATTCAACGTCTATAAATACGGTTTGCCAATTCTCAACGCGTGTGTTTATCAGCAACAACGGCCCCATCCGAGGCCCGGGTTCGAATGGCAAATCAACCATGCCGTATGGGTTAGATCAAAGAGGAGAAGAGAAGAGGCCCGAGCTATTGGCGAACGCTTGGATCTTTCGAAGAGCCTCTCGAGTCACCCACATTCGGTCCAACCTGACCGCATTCCTCTCGACCTCTACAGCTTGGCTTTGATACATTCTGTAAGACTGTATAGACGCCAGTCTTCGTCTCTATCGTGATGATTCCCACTTTATCCGCTCTCTCCTCTCTGTCATGGACAGGCTGCTGTTCGTTGATTGCATCTTCAAAAAGCGCTGTCAATTCCAGCAGTGCTTCTTCGACAAATGATATTCAGACTGAAACTGAAATAACACCATTTCAGGTACCCTATAAAATTGGTAGCGATTTGAAGATCTGTCAGAAATTGGGATTCCGATGTGATCAAACCAAAGCTCGGTGATATCAAGTTGCTGGGGTGTTTGAAAAAATCCTGATGGCCACATGATGTGCCCGGACCGGAAAAACCGAATTCGTGCCGACGCAGTTAATTAGTTGCAGGAAAAGCGTCAGCAGCTGATGAAGTATAACGTGTCATATATGATCACAATTATTAGAGCCATGCTTACGTTTTTCACCAGTCAATCGCTTACTTCACCGTTCTAAGATGTTCACTGCGGTAATGCAGTAATCGATGCATTTGCTCAGGTAATTACCAGAGATGAGTCGCATCAAGTATTAACGCGATTGCCTCGAGCTATTTGAAACACGATAGTGACTCACACCTGGAAATTACTCAAGAAAATCGTATTCACACCTCATCCTACTTGATACTCCCTCCAATGATTATACGCACTGATAATTCCGAGTCAACATTCTGTACCTGCACAGCTCATTTTCTTTCAACATTCATCAAGGTTTGAAAATGCGTGGTAATGAAACATCGCCCGGTCGCTTAATTACCTTTACTAATTTAAATTACAGCTTCTTTTTAAGTAGTTTTATACTCAGGCTTCCAAATATTTCATTAAGAACGGAAAATTCTATTTAGATTCAACTCGACGACGCATTGTTCATCGGAATCGAAAACATTAGGTAAAAAAAATAGTGGGATTTGCTTCTTTTTTCGGTATAAATTACGCTATTAGTGTAAATTAAGCGGCAACTCGCTAAGCTGGCAAGTGTTTGAAGACGAGCCTTAAAACCGACACTTTAATCAAGCAGTTCTGCAAATATACCAAGTTATATTTACACGTACCGTTCAAAATTATTTGACTTATTCCAGTCGGTGATCCAGATAACGATGGAATCCGTGCTACGGTTCTCTGTCACTACACTTCACTGTCTATGAAAACATATGCACGGTATGCCGTACGAACATAAGTATACGTGTATGTGTTTACTAAATATATGATTCTTTGTATAAGCGTGTGTAAAGTCTGGTTGGAATTTCCTCTCTCTGGGGTAATCATTTAACCTCTCTCGCAAAGCGATAAATAGAGGCACCACGCGTTGGACACGTTTTCAACACAACTTCGTTCGGAAAAGCGACCCTTTCATTTTTCCAACCTGATTGTACTCCGGTCGTAATTATTGAATTCCCTGATCCATAGTTAGGGATTTCGTTAATGGCCCGTGTATCAACCTTTACAAACGTGATTCTAAACTTTTGCCAGAGTTTCCGTACAGTTTTGTCATGTTATAAACGTATACTTGTTCTGGCGTGGATTTGGCACCGTCGACATACGCGAAGTCGGTCGAATTTGACGATGAAAAACGGCACGCAGACGAATTTGAAAATATTCTTAACGGTCCCAAGCAGTTCTTCAGAAGAACGTGCGGGCCCAAGTTGGCACGGCCGATTTTTTGATGAGATCGAGCGTTCGTTGTCGCCACGTTTACTAATTACTATAAACCGTAACGGAAATGCGGTTACACAGTGACTACGACGGATTTCTCCCTCAACTTAGCACCCTCCACAGACCTTTGATCTTTGATCAAGTTTCAGGCAGTGAACCGACTATAACCCCTTGGTCCCGTTTTCGCCTCATTTCCGTTGTCACGTATTGAATACAGTGCAGGGTACCGTGCCTATGCGTCTCGGACGATTTGGTCCACGTGTTTAGTCGGGTGCAGTTAGGCGGCTTTCGAAGGATCGAATGGAAGGTGGGAGCCGGTACGATTCTCTCCTCCCTACCTGACGAGAGAAAAAGAGAGTCAGAGACGGAGCGAGAGGGGAGAGAAAAAGTGAGAAAGACTAAGAGAGAGAGAGAGAGAGAGAGAGAGAGAGAGAGAAGGGGTCCGATCGCTGGACAAACCGGAGTCAGTTTCTGCCAACGGCTTCGCGCGGTGCAGTCGCAGCGGATTTTCTTTCGTCTTATATCATCTAAGCTGTGCACTTACAACGATTTATCCATTCTGTGCGTTTACACGCTCATCTTTAGTCCGCCGATCGTTATTGATGTGGCCTGACTCATCCGGCGGTATAGAAAGACTGCAGGTACCAGTCAGATAGCAGACATAATTCACCGGTTGAAGCCTAGATCACTCCGGATAATGCTTGCAGCTTTATAGAGGTAAGATACCTTATAAGGGTGCCGATCACTCTTTCGGCTTATCGAACCTTTCTCATTTTTTTTTTTTTTTCGTTCTACTACCCTCAGCGTTTATGAAAACTTTGGCAAGCTGACGACTATTAGGGCTAACGCGAAATGCTTCTTTCATTCATCACTTTTTCATCAATTCTTTGAACAAAGTTGGTTCCGGTATGGGTTCGAAAATCGTACATGCAATATGCGATTCGGCGAAAATTTCTCGGGGAATATGGAACTCGCAAAACTTATTATATTCAATCGCAGTAACAATTCGGCTTAACAACTTCTTCCGCGGTCAAACTTATTGATGAAGCTGTTCGACACGTGCCGTGTTTCGCGGAAAAGCTGCGATCTCTAATCACGAATACAACGCCGCAGAGTTCGTGGTTTCGCAAGACCGGTAACAAAACTTTACTATTTAAATCGAACCATACATGTTCGCTGTTCGTACGAATCTGTGGCCCATGGTTGTTACCTTCGTGTGCCAAAAGCTACTCATCCGACCAATTGGAATAACTTTTACGCGACGATGGGAAAAGTCTCGCTAAAAGTATGCAAACGGCAAACTGAGCGTTAGACGAGCACAATTCTTTCTGCACAGCGGCGACAACGTAATTTTACATTATATTAATAGTGGGAGTAATCGGAAGTGGTTGAGGAATATTAACATTCGGCTGAAGCGCATTTCACTTCGACTTCGAGAAATATTTTTTTTTTTCTCTATCGAAATCGATATCTGCAAGCGTTGCAAAAATCGACTGATACTAAAATTCAGCGTCTAGACTTACGCGTGCACTGCGAACAAAGAGAGGGTAGCCAGAAGTGCAGCACTGCAGGTGATTCGGTGGGTGAGTGACCTTTGCGTAACGAAAATAAGTCACAAAGGACGAATCGAGGTACGGGAGTAGGTGTTTCTTTGAATGTAACGAACGATCTTGCACGTTTTTTAATAGCGGAAGAGTCCGCATAATTTAAATGCGAATGTGGCATAAGGTGCCTTGCATAGCTGATTCGCGTACCAGCTCTATGTGTCGCTATTATCGGTTGGCCACTGCGCAGCAGTTGTAGTTCCTTCACGATTGCGAGTATATACCGCGGAATTGTATTCTACAATTTATTCCCCTGGAGTACCGAACCTGCACGTGGGTTACGTAACACGAGTCTGTAAGGTACAAGATTATGTGCTTGTAGGTATGTATACAGTTAGTATAACCGAAACGTTAAGCAATAATTAAATTGTCTTCCTCACGACACGCGCGTTCATGTTTCAACTCTAATTACACGTAACCGCGGGCATTCGACGTACCACTTTATTTTAATAGTTATTTACGCTTTTAGCTACACACGTATTTTCAGATCAATCGTTGAATTACCTTCGGTTACGTTCTACACTTACGATTGCAGAAGCATTTCTGACAATGCGATATATGTGTGACTGAATCTGTCGATGGTCTTGTTCTTTCATGGGAATTAGGTTCAGGCTCGATTAAACCTGATTTAGATCACCGATGATCATCCAACTTCACCGGTCGCATAGGAAATTGAAGGTCCAACCATTCTTCTAGTCGCTCGAAAGATTCGGATCTATTCGGATTTTCATGCAAGAAAGATTTTTGTAGGTCAAATAGACCCGTGAAATTACAAGTGAAATAAAAAGAGAATCACGTTCAAGACATCCAGATATCATTGACGAATCGGTATCGTTGTACGTTCTACTTTTTCCCGCCGATGAGTGACCCCGAGACTCGATTTCAGTCGGTAATGAGCATTGATCGCAATGAATTCGGAAGCAAAACGAACTCACGATTCTTGAGTTCAACACGTAATATAACACACGCGAGGATTTCGAATCGGTGATAATTTGCCTGAAACAAATTCCGAGACGACGTCTGCCTGCGTCACTATTACTGCAGCTACTCACGCCTCAACGATGTTTGCTTATCGGCCCTGTTAAGCGAATATATAAATTGTATATGGGTACAGTCCCCTCGGATCGAGTGCTTCGAGTTTAAGGTCGGGTGCCAGAAAGTCTGTGTCTACCAAGACGAAAATTTCGCCTGGAGGTGAGCGGACAGTTATACGAAATCAGGCGGTTGAGGTAGGCGGACATCGGAGGCAGGGCTCAGGCACTTTTGTATGAGACGCGTGTTATCGCTTACATCTTAATGAAAACTCTGTTTATGCCGTAACGGAAGGGGAAAAAAAAATTTCCAGGACAAAATTACCCATTCGCTGTACTGCATGGAGCAAAATTTTCCGCAATAGTGTTCGTTGCTAATATTCGAAATTGCATATCAGGTGTAAAAAATTAGCTACTTCAAAATCGTAAACTTTCTGGATGTTTTGATTGGATACAGAAGCGTTATCGCTGGAGTAGAAAATCTGATCATTATTTTTCGGGTCGAAATCAGGAGCAATTTTCGTTTCCTTTCATAAAGCACCCTTTGGACGTTAACGCGATTTTGATGCGCGCGTACGTTGAAAATGGTTTTTTATTGTATCGTACAGATGCGAACCGGGCTGTATAGGGTTTTCCTTGTTCGAAGGATGAGATCGTTTTTTAACTCTTTGTATAATTAAGGACGAGAGGTCCCGGGAGATCCTGCGGGAAGTAAGCTGCGGATTAACAAGGCCCTGGATTAATTTAACGCCGTTCTAAGGCCTCCCTCGAAATGAGACAAGTCAAACAGTTTAGCTAACCGTTACCCATTGTTTAATACTTGCCGAGCTGCGTTATAGCTCGCTTCTTGACCTCGTTAGAAACAATTAAGAACTAACAGACGAGACGGCATGCGGTTTAATTGATGAATAGAGTCGCGAGGAATTGCTCTCTTACGCAGAAGCCGCACGCTTCGAGGTTGAGTTCAACAACTCTCATCCGGTTTTGTAAACCGCCCAACGCCCCGCACTTTCTGTGCTCGATTCTTGTTGTATACGATCTCGGACCCGAACTGACCGACAGATCCATTTTTATCATCGCTTTTTCACACAGCGCAATCGGTTCGCTTTAATACTCGGATCGGATCGGAAATATTTACCAAATGGCAGAATTTTCTCATCAATATTACAACTAGTTTCTTCGGGCAGTATTGGTTTCAGGACCAAAGTATCACTTGTTTAAAATGCTGCAGTTGGCGACGTCTCGCGATGAGTTAATGCAGCGGATCTAACGCAGTCTCGAGCTTTTTAAATTATTGCCCCATTAAAGCGAGCGAAGATTCGAGCCCGCGCAACTGCTTCCCGCATGCAAATTTTACTACCAGGCTTATACAAAACGGACAGCTGACAATATTCTTTCGCCAATTTCTTTTGAATTCCTGATAATTTTGAAAAGGTAAAGAGGGTGTTCAAAGGAGAACCGTTAAGCTCGATATTCAGAGGCGGCGTACCTGCATTGTGTATGAAAGAGACTGATTTTTTCAAATTTGTAAGAACTTCTTAGCCGGTTTTACGTTTGCGTAAGATACAGCCTGAAGTAAACGGTGCACGAAATTAGAATGACAATGGATCGAGTTCCAGCGTCGTAAGGCATGAGAACCAAACCGATGCGTGCGTCGCGCCGGGTAAAATTGACTAAAAGGGCTTGCCGCAATCAAAGGATTAAGTGGTGGGCTTGAACTCCAACTGGGTCGCAATGCTGGTAAATAGCAGTAGCGTGGTTATGGAAACGGGCATAAATTTTCACGTTTTCTCCTATATTTATTCCGTCCTTAAACTTGCTTCCGTTTACACCGAATTCGCTCGGAGAAACTCTGAGTTTTGTTCTACGAAGTACTTGGGAATATTTTACTCAATTAATTGTTTGTCGAGAAACTAAGTAGAAAAATATATTTACCAGATATCGGACGGTCGCGTACGCAGTAGACTCGGGCCAGCGCATATATGGGTATTTCACGGTGTTGAAATCCCGGAAAAATCGTGTCTCAGGCTTGAAAAACGCTCTTCATTAGCTAGGTATGCATATTCAGACGTTCCAGGCAACCGGTCCTCCCCCCGGAGCTTCCGAGATCTTCCAAGAGTCATCCGGCTCACCACTTCAGCGTGTTGCAGTGTTTATAGCCACGCTGCGAGTACCACGTATATCTAAGTATGCTGGAGAATCTAAAGAACGAAGTTTTGCGACGAAACTAACAGAGTTCGAAGTTGAAAGAAATTACGTAAAGTGAAACTTTCGTCAACTGGTGATTCCTTTTTTCTCTGATACATCAATGAAACAGCCAACCGAATGCTTTGAAACATTATATCACAGGCTCGAAACTGTGCACGGTACAATGACTTAGCTCAATTATTAGCCATGCGTAATTGCTGAGCACAAACTGTAAAAGCACCTTTGAATCTGGCTTTATCGTCTCATTTACCTCCGTAAGTTCAAAGACCACGGTCCACTGATCTCTGTTAGTATGGAGATCAGTGCCACGTTTAGAAGTTGAAGTAATTCAGTCTCACCAACAGGTTGGTTTTTTGGTCAGAAATGCGATAGAGAAGTTATCGACGTCCCATTTTAACCCCCACTTTTAATCTATGCGAGAGAATTTCTCCTCAGTTACACTTACCGTAAACTCGCCATCCAGTTTGGATGAAAATTGAATACGAAGGCGTCGCGCGTCGTTGTGCACGGGCATATCAGTAACGATATATAACGTCGCTCTGACGAAGCGTGCTCCTACAATGTTGGCTAATCAACACTCACCGCGAAGCAAAGCGTTGCGTGATCATCGACTTCTTTATAACGCATGCTCTCTGGATACAGATGCGGGCTGACAAGTTGACAGTCAAGATATGAAAGTGGAATAGATTTTCGAGAAATTACAGTACGCGGTACATTACAGACGGTATGAAGTGATCGGTGGTTAGACGATCAGGCAGCAAGTTTCTAGGTTTCATCAGATATGTGAAGGAAAAAGATGAAAAAAAAAAAAAAACGAGAATGATTCGTTAATGACAGCGTACTATCACGATGAGTGAATTTTCATGGTCCATTGGGTCAAAGATTTTCTCCCATATCCATATCTTTCACCGGACGCACTCAGTGCACGACTTGTCGCACCTAATCCGTCGAGTGTAGCGGCTGAATTCCTGAGATTATCAACAGTGTGAGACCAGAAACTGATCGTAAGTTATTTTCGAATCAGTGAATTTCTTCGCTCTGGCAGCTTGATCGACGATATTTACGATATTGAACGGACAACCGGCGAGGCTTCCGGTCTAAAAAAGTAGTGATAAAGAAACTTCCAACGTTGCGGAAAATGTAACGTGTTATCTGACGATTCTCACGATTCACCGCATTCATGTGGACGTTGATACCTACCTAGCGAGGAGTGACGCTCATGCCTATGTAGAGGAGACGGGGAAGCGCATCTCAGCGCAATTGCATACGTGACTACGTGTAGATCCATGGATTTGTGGTGGATATCATAAATTGCAGTGTCATGTTACACCATTATTATACCTGTTATACTTACGTGGACGTAATCCGGCATGTATAATCTCTTCTTTTACGTGACACACATCTATTTGCACGAAAGCCTGGACGCCAGTCACGTACGAACAAGTGTGCTTACAGACGTCACCCGAGAACTGGAACAGTTCCCTGCTTCCCACGCATTTATTAAAACTATTGAGATTCACGGTAGCGCAGAGTGTTCGAGCATGTATCGCCTTAGATTGACCTGATAACATTAACTCCGTCCGATCTCTACGAAAGAAGTCGTCGCGCTTGTCGGCACCTTCGGTACGGAATGCAATTTGCTGAAGCTACCGCTGTGCAAGTCGCCCAACTATGAGCAAAACTTGAATTCAATCGATAGTTTGGAAGTTAGCTCAACCTGGATTGAAAGTTGACTTGCCCCTTTTTTCTCTTTTCCAACTTCTCCTTCATTGTGACCTGGATCTTTGAAAAGAGGCACTGTAGAACATCGTAAGCTTTGTTTCGGAAGCTGCAGGATCAATCGTAACGGAGTACTAACGGAGTTCTCGGTATTATTTGTCTTTGAGACAACTCGAAGAACTCCACGTTATCTTGTTATCACTGTTTTTGCAATTTCGCATGTGATTGATCGAAGTATCCGAGAGGATTTATCGTCAAGTTCTTTGAACAGTTACAACGATGCTCGAGACGATCAGTAATCGAATTTGATCATTGATCCCCGCTTTTCTCGTTTGGGAATCTTGAACTTGGATATTTGGAGATATACACGTTAACGGCGAAATCAACCAAGGCACCCCTTTAAGGCCTGGTGATCCAGCCATCTTGGACATGACGTGTACGCAAATAGCTGTCGACCCGTGTTAAGATCTCGTCAAGACTAAACAGTATATCATCGCTATCTTCGGTCTCGATTAACCAAAGCCAAGCCGTGGGGTAAGGAAGATGATAGCTGGGACCAGAGTAAAAGCCGGATGATAACGGGAAAATGAGCACGGTGGACAAGTTTTGCGAAACTGAAGCGCAAGCTCCCCAATTCCCACTCTTCCTTCGGCCAAAGGTGCGCGGGTGTCGTACAATGTTCGAGCTGCGGCGACGGACCGACGCGATTCGCGCATACGTCCTACCGGCTCATCTACCAGGCAAACATCACCCGACAAGAGCGGAAGGTCTCGAGTGCTCCTCTTATATACAACGTCACGACGACGATTGCCGTCCCTGAACTCGATACTCTTCATGTTCTCTTTGTCGAGTATGTATATTTATTCGTAACTCCGAGCTGGGAGTCGGACCGCTCGACCGTATCTCGAAGTCCGCCTATTCTCCACGGGGAAGCTTATCCCGAAGGTAAGAGTGTACCGGGAATTACGGATTTCAGTTCAACACATTGAGCGTTGAAAATGGTCCGCGGAAGCAAGAAGCCTCAGCAATCATCGTGACGTTCGATTTTTCAACCCCTCAGGCTGCTCAGACTATCTACTTTTTTTCACTACCATCAAACTGTTTCGTTAGGACGCGACTTTCGCTCGATTATTACGCTCAAAATTTCACTTAGAAATTGAAAAATTTGGCATTTCGGTACTTCCCGAAACAGTACGTATAATACGTGCAGAAGAAAGTCGAAAGTGCACGTGTGTAGACGTGTAACGAACAAGCTTACACGCCCTGAACTGGTTCTAGAATCCTCAAAGGTCCTAGCCAAAACAGCGGAACTCGCTGATCAGTTTTCAAGTTACACTAGCGAGTGAGCAAAGGTAAAATCTGAACCCTAGCGGCAGACGGCCGCGACGCTTAACGGCTACTAGCTTCGTCCGGAGTCTCGTACTTCTAGTTTCTTACCGCAAGCCTGTTCGTCCCTTAACAACTCCGACGTATTATGCCTTTGTTGGGGTTCTTGGCTTGCGTCTGGTATTACATTCGAGGCAGCTGCTGGAGATATGAATCCAAAGTTCAGATAATCGTCGCTGCACGGAGTCGGTACTTTAGTGGCCACTGGTCAGTAGCTAGCTACTGTGGTTATCGGGTTACCATGCTCCACTCACGCCTAAGGCCTGTCGCAATAATTGATAGTCAGCAAAGTCCGCGCTGAGCGGGCGGTAGGTTTTAATCTGCGTATTATAAGATGAAGGAGAACTCTATTGGCATGAGTCAACAGTCTTCTTTGCACGTTTCGTATGTTTGTTTTCCTTTTGACGTTGACTCAACGGTCTCCGATACTATGCAGACCCGAAAAAGAATCTGGGGCACCAGATAATGAGGCGCAAGTGGAGATACTGCGCTGATAACGATGCAAACGGGTTGATCGGGCTCTGGACTATCCGATACGACGAGTACATCGTGATAATTAGGCCAGTCGTCGAAAACAACGATTTCTTGGGTGATCCCTCCTTCGGACATCTTCTATCATTCTTCCAATAAATGTGTGGAAACGTACGGATCCAGCAAATAATATAGCCCAGGGCAGATTGAGTTGCCCCATCATTGCGTGATATAATGAAAATGGTGTTAACTAGGTCCGCTTTCACAGTAGCTTGTTTAATACTATTTAGCAATATGACTAGTTTTCTAGATTCTTGATATAAAATTTTCATCATGTTCCACGACGGCTCGTCCGGGTTGATTTTTATACAATTCTGATCTGAACCGAGGATAATATTCTAGTATAAATGGATCGTCATAATTTAAGCTGTCGATGTAATAGCGGGGATTATATCAGGTTACATTTGCATAAAATTACGCTGCTGCAGTTAGCTAGGATCCACTAAAGAAATAAATAGGCGATAACAAACCGCATAATTACCTCCGCGAGTTCGGTAAACTACCGAACACGTAATGAACTTTCGTAACTCATCAATTAATCATTATTACCACACGTTTTCCTGTATTACGTGTACGGTATGAATAGCTGCAACCGATTTTTTGGTGAATGTATGCATTTCTCTTAACGCAACGGAGTAACGATTAGCATCTAGTAATACTTAGCGAAGAATGTGGAAGCGCACTTATTTATCATTAATTATCGTATATGATAAATATACATTTCGTTTCGAAAATGAGGATTCAATGAATTCTCCCAAATTTATTTTCTACGAAATCTTTCGTCTATTCTGCCTCGCTGTTTTGGCAGAAGCTCAGACTAATATAAACTGACACGCAAGACGCATGGTGAAAAACTAATCAATGATACTGACTTCAAAGATGGAACTTTTTCACGACCGAGCATTCAGCTTGCCGTCTTTATAACTTTGATACATTTTATTACGAACTCGGACTGGCGTTGAGAAAATTGTATTTAAGCTACAGTTTTTTTAACGACATATCGGCGTATCTTTGTTTATCGTAATTAAATTTTTTTTTTACAAACTTACGTACTTCGACATTCATTTTCGGTATAATTTGGAGAATAATTTCTTTTTCAAAATCGGGTTCTCAACGGTCCAAGTTTTTTCTATACCTACAGCTTACCACGCGCAACACAAAACTTTATTTCAATCTCACTAATTTATTAATGTAATCCACGAGTATAAATTGCCTTGTGACTTACGTCCGATTCCGTGCTCTTTGAAGCCTTGTGACGATACAGCGATGGTATTAACCCAATAAAGTTCACGTGACTTTAGCAACTTGGACGGAAATTATTCGTAGTATTTAATCAATTCAAACAGCTTTGAGTTTCTTATTAAAACTTGTGTAACAAGTGATTCGCACTGAATTATCTCTTACTTTGTTTTTTTTTTTTTTTATCTGATTGTTCAAGTGTTGCGTTCTAGTAAATGATTCTATCACCTCCGTTTAAAGATGATATCATCATTTAGCGACGATTGTATGCGATATTTGCGACGGTGCTTTTATTATACAAGATTGAACTCGTTCTATGTAAATTTCCCAATTCACTGTTTAATTAATTGTGTCTGCTATGTCCAACATGTTTTTAACTCGTGGTTGCTCTTCTCAAAATATATTTTGTGAATTGATGAACGGTTACAAGTTTTCTATATTTTAATGTTGTAATACGTATACGTACCGAACAGCGTCTTTATAACATTACAACTCTTTTTGCAACTGTTATTTTAATAGCACGGTATAGATAATGTGCCCGCAATTGTAGTTGTGTAACTTATGAATATACAGATAGTTTTTACCGTTGATATAACTGTTATTCTATATGCGTAATGCCGCGCTGATTAACTTGTAGATATTGTAGCGTGCGTGCGAAAAGCATTAGAACGAGAATAGAAGATGAATAAGAGTATTCAGCATGAGATACAGCCTCCCAAGTGTGAAAAGGTTTCTTTTAATCTCAGTATATTCAAATTTCATTTCATTAATAATTACCAATGTGACATATTTTCAGGCATCACGATATTGAATTTGATTTTTTAATACTTTTATCTTCACTATTCGTATGATTGAAGAAAAATTATTATAATCCTATGTCAGGATTTTGATACCTGGCGATAATTCGGTTAAATTATGTGTCAGACGAGGTTAATACGATCAAGTAATTGCAGCACGCTTGATCAATTTGTATTTAAGTAGCTCCTCAGCTCGAGTCTTGAGGCGCTTTCTACGCCCGTAATTGAACAGTTATCACCTAAACCGGAAAGTTATCTTAACGCGTCCCGAGTAAGGAAATGTGCATCTACTGCTGTAAACCGTCGCAAGTGTTAATGAATCAACAAATATATCAATTCACGTCAACGTACCGTTTGGTCGTTTGAGTAATAGAATTACCATGAATTACCTCACCTCAAACATTATCGCCTCGCTTGGTCTCGAGCGGAAACAGAACTTGAGAGCAACGAGACTCAATGGATCCGAGAGAACAGGATGAATCGTGGAGGGGGGGAGGAGTTCCATAATTCTCGTGTATAAAGTTGAAGAATTCATCGCAGTCTTCGTCATTGTCTAAATGAGGAGATGAGAAATGGTGCAACATCTTATGGGAATGTAAGCTTCGCAATCGTAACGTTGTTACGAATCAACATGCTGTCGATTTACTCCGAGGTACTTGGACTTTGATAACTATAATCATTGTACGAATCAGCTAGTCAATTTTGATCGATTTATGTTATAAATCAATTTTATGTTCTTGTCGATGAGAAATTCTGCATACGTTTTACATTCAATAGCTAATTGTAGGAAAAAGATAATCAGAGGACGTTACGTTACGTGCCTTTGTTTCTTGTTTACTTGCACATTGTGTAAGAAGCTCGAAGATCCAAACTGTAGTACTAACGGTTGACATCGTGACGTTATCTGGCTAACGGAAGAGGATGTGGGTGGTCATCGCGGTCGGCTCGACTTTCTGCGTTTTCGAGTAACCAAGCCCAGCCACATCCGGTTTTCGTTGTCTTCAATACCTGCTCTGTCTCTGATGTGCTAACAAAATTGGCTTTGTCGCAGCGTTTCATTCTTGACTTTCTTACCCCTTCCTAGTCTCTTCTACGTAAAGATCGCGACACTTTTACAGGAAACTCGACGAGCTGGTTTGATTGTTGGAGTACCGTGCAATGCAACGTCCAAGTTCAATCACTTGCAACACTAATTCCTGTTAAATCTATCCTTCGTGTCTTGGGATTCCTTCGTTGTTTATTTACCACCGAGATACGCGCGGCATGTTATACGGCAGTCTCATCACGATGGGCAATTCAACGCGCGACCAGTCCGCAAGCCTGACGATAGTTTGTTGCAATCTTGGCCGGCAATCAGTGTTTGCACACCCTATGATCGTCATTAGCGTTCCAAAGAATAGGTTCTTACATGCAGCACATGGACCGGTCAGACCTGAGATATTCAGTATCCAGATAGGCTGGACAAATAATGAGGCATCCGTAGATACACGCTGGCAGCTCAGCGGCTGCTCGGATAATATGCACATCCGATTTTTCAGTACAACAGTTACGGCCGATGGTTCGACCGCTGCACGGTATTCGATTACACTAAGTGATTTATCTTCGTTCAGCTCACTCAACGTCCACCCATCCTTGTCAGGACAAAAACAATTTCGCACCGAGGTACAATATTCTGCTTGTAATCGCATACGTTCGGAAAGCTTGCAGTCAGTTGCCGGTTCCGAAGTTTAGTGATGAGGATTCCGTCGGAACAGAGTTGTGGTCATAGCGGTATGACGTCCTTGGAATTGGATCAACTTTCGGGCATGATAACGAGGGACGCAACGAGGGTCTTGCCGCTGGCACACTCGCGTTATCTCGATAAAATTATAGATGAAAAGTTGGGCTCGATATCCGCGGTGAAGAGGCCGTTGAAATTACCTCACAAAATCGAGGCAAGCTCGGCCAGGATGCCCGGAACAGTGGCTAAGCATGATTTTCCTCGTTACATCGCCGACCATTTCCAGTGCACGAGTAACAGCTGCAGTTATTCGACGGTTGAAAAATGGTTCAGCACCGAGTGCCGAGGTACTTTAGTGACACTGGAAAAGGAAAAGTCGATCGTTCGTTACGTAGTAAACGATGCATCGTTCGATATGTTACGTATACATAGATACAGTTATTGTCAAGAATTGTGTACGCAGCGAGACTTCCGACGTATAAACGGCAGGTGATTAATAGTGAAAATTAAACCGCCCGGCAGTCGGATGTATTATAAATTGCTCCGTCGTACCGCAGCGCCTAACGAAAAAGTGGCAACATTAGCTGTAACACGTTTTGTTGGCCTGGACTCTCGACCATTGAGCATTTGCTCGTGGAAAAAGGTGGGCGTCGACGTTTGTTTTATCATCTGGCAGACGCGGGAGAGTATGTAAGATAGAGTATTGTAAGATGGTAAGTTGGCTAACGGTATTACGTCCGAACGAAGCCGTCAGCACACTAACCAAGATCTTGAAACAGCATCGCCTGACCAACGGCTAGTCTTCGTGGGCACGTACCACGCGCATGATTATTACCCCGCGATTCTCCTTTTTCAAACACCATCAACGCTCTGGCGTGTTATTCGAGAAACAAACATGCTCGTGAGTTACCCGGTCATCCCACTTAATGCCAAGACGTCTTCATCATACCCGTTTATATTGATAATGCAGAATTTTTACGGCCACATACGTTACCTGCACTCGTCGTAGCGCTGATCTTATCGTTTGTATTAAACACCTTCCGTTTGTTACGTCGTTAAGGAGACCTTCGTCATTAAGGAAAAATGCCTCGGGAGTATAAACGCGAATTTATATACTCCGTCATTCGTTTTTCTCGCCGCAATTCGCGCACGGATTGCACACGGCGCGTGCACCAACGTTTCGACGGATTACGCCGCGCAGACGTGTAAGACCACGTATGTATCCGGAGAACAGAACGCGGATGTCAAATCGTGTCTGACGTCACGCGTCATTTCGCGACCGTTGCGACATCGTGCACCAAGAGTGACGCACAGGTGGGGGCGTCTTTCCGCGGACAGGCGCACTTTTACCTGCACGTCCAGACCGTGTGGACGACTATTTATAACCAACCACCCCCCAACCAGTTGCGTGTCTCATCGAGCTGAGAATCAGCCAACGTTCGCGAAATGCCTACGCAGGCGTAAAACGACCATCGTAAAACGGAGAACATCGCGTAAGGGCTGCGACCGGGTCACGTGCGGTCAGACTTATCTCCACACTTCGCACTCCGTGTTTAGTGTTTATGCCGTCTTTGCACGTGGTCTCGTACGCCGATAACGCATCGAGGAGAACTTCGCCATGTCCGGCATAACGCGCGTCACTTTCGAGCAAGCAACGACCGGCCAGCTAAGAGCCAGATCGGTTCCACTCGTTCCTTCGCAAAGACTTAGCGACCGCCTTTGGCAACCGAACTCCGGAGGATTCATCGCTTATCGTATACCGAGTCCCACCATTCCAACCGCACTCCGCGATGCTCGCTTTAACCAATAAATCCCGGATCTCTACACGCTTATGGTATACATAATGCACACCCACGAGGGCGCATCGCGAATACAACAGCTAGGCCATGCTCTGCCTCGCACAACTTCCTGGTACCCTATCTCACCCACAATTTAAAGCTTAGCTACAGCGTACGTGCAGCGCTGTGTAATATTCCCCTGAGAAGATCGTCATCTGACTCGATTTCAGCGCTAGTTTAAGACGATTCTTGAAATTACCCCGCTTTCTGGGATCGTTCGATCGAAGTACTTCGAGACTTCGGTTCTGTACTCAGGTACAGGACTTTTACTTCGATATACTCGTTTCGTGCTGTGAGTGAAATCAGGATGAACTTGAGATGTTCGAAACCCGTTTTCCGTAGCCGGAACTTTTAGGGATATCCGCACGACGGTTGTTTATCAATACCCTTGGTAAAAGGGGGTGAGATTGATTCTGTCATTAAATACTCTATTTTCGCTCTCGTTCCACAGCGCTGATAAAACACGTCTGGTATAAAATCACCTACGTGTTGTACCCAAAAAATTTCTTACCGTTAAGGCTCGGACCACTGAACTGGAACCTTGGTCTTGATTTGCATTGAAAGTGTTCCTAGAACAACGGTCCGAGACGACGTGAATCTAATCTCGTCCTAAAATGCTCCGGTCGGTCCGTTTGGCGTGCTCGTTAGTTAAGAATCATTGGGTGCTTTTGCAGCGGGTCGGTGAAATACGTAGTTTAATCTCTTCGATTCTACCTTCCAGGGTCCACCTATCTAAGTGGATCATCATCGCTCTGGCTAAAGGGGAAAAAATAAAAGCGATATCGAACGGCGAACGAGTACGAAAATACACGAGGATCGCGGATGGCTGTAAGGTGTTTGTGTGACAGGCGGCAAGGCGTGCCACGTGCTGAGACTCGTGTCCGGTGCCTCGGGTAAAAATCCCTCCCGCTAGCGACGACGGTTATTAAAGTTGGAGCACAGCCGCTGCTAGTTATAACGTGTGTAATTGTACTTTCGCTCCATATCGGAGTAACGCAGAATTTCCCGTGAAAGCTGGTCCACTTGCATTCCTCTGCATAGGCAACCGCCTATTTATCATATCCGCAACACGGCACTGCGCATGGACTGCCAAACAAACAGCTCGGCTCCAACCTGTGCATACAAATTGTTTAACTTCGCTAAATTGTATTCTCAAGTGCATTCCGACCTCCGGATGGGACAAAAACGGTATTGCAATAAGCTGATTCTCTACCGAAGTCGGCTTTACGTATTCCTGACTCGGCTATGCTCAGTTATGGTAGGAAGATCAGCGGGGCGACGAAAAGTCGACAAGTGGTCAGAGATGTATTCAAGGGCTTCGTTCGATAACCCTGCCATTCAAGTCCTAATTTTTTTCTTCTTAATTGTACATCATTATAGAATAGTCTCGACGAGTGCTTAATTATAGCTTAAGCTCCGATATCTCGGAAGCGATACTAAAGATAAAACACCAATTACCGATTTACCGATCGTGGAACGAAAAATATCACCTCAATTTAACGTCGTTATTTACTGCAGTATCGAGTTCCACGAGTATCGGAAAAGTAACTTAATATTTCCGGATATCCTTCGGTGTGCTTTGTAAAATTATGGGTGGAACGAGGTGTGGCTAAAATTAAAGGGCTCGTGAAATGCTGGTTGAATTTACAGTGATCAATTTAAGACGGAGTCTTAAGAAATGATAATTTTATCACTTCCATCAGTTGAACGACACGGGCGTACGAAGTTCGAAGCCGAGTGTGATAAAATCGGATTTTTAATCCTTCTCTCTCACGCTTTCTCTCTCTTCTAAGTGCAAACTTGAATTTATACCTGACAAGAGTCACGCGTTCGGTCTAAGATAATCCCGGGACATGCGGACTCGTCTTCGCAATTAGAACTGCGCTTTACTGTCCGAACCATAATCGCGCATGCGGTCCAATAAATTACAATTGAACTGAGACTAAGAAAATCGTGCTGTAGGCTAATATATCTTTATTACACGTTATAGGCCAGCCATTAAACGAACTACAATTTGAAAACAAAAAAATCTTGCGCTGCATGGATATAAAATATTGCACCATGTAGAAGCAAGGCGTCGATATTTGAGCTAACTGACCTGTTTTTCGTAAAAATTTTTGATCACGATAAATTTCCTAAAAGGCTCTAACGATCTGACACATATGATTCAGTCCTGGATCGCACCTTAATCGAAATCATAAATCAGACTTGTCGATAGGCGTATACTTCGTCGAGGCAATGACCTGTTGATGCGCATTACGATTATGGCAAGAACAGATAACGCGTTCCTAGAACTCGACCCACTGCGGTAGCTGGAAGAATGTGAAATTGTCCTGAATCGAAATCTGCGTTGATGGACACGCGTCATTCGTTCGGTGGAATTTCTTGCTGCTGAGTGTCCTGAATTTTTTTTCTTCTTCCTAATCTTTCAAGCTCGGTCTTTACTCGCTTTCTGCGGTTACTAAAACCCGTGAAGGTTCTCTGAAATTGTGCGAGCAGCGTTTACCATCCATCGATTTTTAGAAAGGCATAAAGTGGCTTTTAAGCGATGATGTTTCAAACTGCACGAGCAATCGCGTTGAGCTTTTCGAGGGAAGGTATTTTCTCTTCCCTTGTCTCTATTCTCGCTTCCTACGTAGATTTTTTCAACCTTCGCTCTATTGTCCTGTAACTCGATTTAAAAAAAGGAAAAGTGGAGAACCTTATTCTTCGAATACCCTAAAGTACAGCAAGTGCATATTTGTAAATTAAACCTCTCCACGCCAAGAGGTATATACTTTAAGCCGTTAAATGTTAACAAACTTTCTAAATTTCGTTTAAAAAGCATTGTATATCTCACGTGTAAGCCCTAAGGTGAATATGTACACGGAAATATGCACAACGAGCTGATAGCGTGTTTCGTTTCCTGTGATACACGTCGGAGGCAACTTACATACTTTATGTACAAACGAACAAGAGAGACCGTGCACGAAACTTACACGAGGAGTTATCAAGTGGCGAAAACTTGTTGCCTGCTCGCTTTGTGGTTTGAAATAAGTAATCTCCGCCTACTTCCGGCGTGCCTATCGTCACAAGTTGCTGCAAGAGAGTGAGAACTGCGCATAAATTGAAGTATGATTTGCACATCTTGCAACAGCGGCTACTGATGGAGAAAATGAGAAAAAAAAAAATTAATTCCAAAAAGGTGTTCATTCGATCCGGCTACCAGCACGCTTCGGAGTAACAAAGTCAAACCCGTTAACGGGGAGATATGACACCGAGATATCGGTTTTTTAAGCCAGCCTACCTGCCATATGCTGCACGCGCTTCTGCCCGACGATATTGTTTTACCACTTTTGGATGAAGGCGGCAGAGCAACGCTGCAGGCACATGTAATCAGCTGTTTCACACTCGGCTGAGTAATTTCACAGGGTCTACATGAAAGTTGGAAGAATATCCGGGGCGTTTCGTTGTATCAGAATTTAGACAATAAACGAGTAAGACGTTGCTGCAATCCATCAGATCTATCAACTATCAATATTTTTCAGCTGCCAATTAGCCCCGGCTTATAATTGCTGACAAGATGTTTACAATATACGTCCTAACAGATTATAGATACGATTTGCCGCCGCCCGCGCAATTGGGAATTTTTCTGATGCTCAGTTTATCTTACTTAATCCTCTTGCCGGGTTCCCTCAAAGATGATCAATTCTCCCCAGGCTCGTCGTGAAAAATATTTTCGCGCTTATTTGCCGAGGATAAAGAAATATCGCGGATGCGGACTGTGTTACGGTTCCACGATCATTATGATCGAAGAAAATGTACATACGATTCTTGATCGTCGATAGCGGCCGTACCTGCACCTTTCCGACGGTTGAGGGATATCTAAGTAACAGCGATCAGATCTATCCCTGAAGAGCGACTTGACTCGCTCTCTTTCGTTCGCGATCACGAAGTCCGTAGATATTTTTTACACCTGACACTATCCCGGCCGGATCTAGGCCTAGAGTGAGCGCCGATCGGAATTTATTTGACCTTAGAGGAACGGATCTTCGAGGAAGTATTACGCCGAGTTGAACGTGCGGCTTACACGCGCACACACACACACACCCACAGACGCCATAGATTACATCCATTAACCGGACCTAACCTCGCAGGTTCGCATATTTTTGCGCCAGCATATCACGGGTCGTTGCCGTTGCACGAGAGGCTCTCGTTCGTTCTCCTTTTAGTTTATACGAAGGTTGACAAACTCCACTCCGTGCACATCTAGGTATAATGTACGTATGTAAGTATGGTACAGGCTACGCGTACGTAGCATGTAAAGCATAGCGAATGCCACAGGCCCGCATATGATTCCGCGTTGTTCGACATCTGCTCTTTGTTTTCAAAGAGTATACTCAGCGTGCTCGCTAGGGTAACACGCGCGATTAGGTCGGTTCACTTTTAGCCCGTTGCTCTAACCAATTTCGAGAATCGGTCAAATAATTATTTGAATTGACGGAGGGGTACTAGTTTTGACTATACGAAAACGTTCACAACTCAGGAAACTATCGTGAAAAGCTCATCAAATACCTCGCTTTTAATTAATTTTTATCCACTTGTGAAGCTTCGAGTTGAGAATTTGTTACTCCAATATGGCGTCGCAACGCGAGGCTAAAAATTACCGATGTTATACAGAACCCGAGCAAAGTTAATCCTGCTCATCGCTGCGAGCTGCGGCAGAGAAAACCGATGTATAATTAATACGTTGAAAGTGATTCACTCTAGTCGAGATGTGGTCGCCGGTAAAAATGAGAAGCAGGCTTACTCAGAGCGGCGTGTGAACAGAAGGTTGACTTCTGTCTTGCGTGGAGACGTCGTCCGGCTATCAATGTTGAAGATAAGCCGTGCACGGCCTAACGCGTCGGATGAGAACTCCCGGTGATTCGTCGGCTACGGCGGCCACAACGACGACGACGTGCCAGAATTGCTTGGGAGAGTTCGCTCTGGCCGGTCACTCGCTTTGCGTAGCAAATTACTTTTGCTTTAGTTCCGTTCCGCTTTTCTTTGCGTCGGAATCGGCCGGTCGTTTCGCGGAGCGTAGGAATAAGCTTGAGTGCGCGCGCACGGAATTGTAACTCGTTCGGAGTGATGCTCCGGCAATTATGAACTTCGGGTCGACGAAGGCGGACTGCAGATCCGTTAATTGCACAGGTCCCGGTGAATTAGAATCAGAATCGCGCGAAAGGTTGCGGGTTGTAACGATTGAACGATCGCAACGACTGTCCCGAATCGTTGCAATCCTTGTATTGCATATTGGCACAGAGAAATGACCGAAGCATTCCAAATAGCTCTGAACGATCGTTGGCGCAACGTGTATGCATAACCTGAGTGTTTTACGTACCTATCTTCACACGCATTTGTACAATACACGCCTCGTTTGATTACGTTTATTTAAGAGCTACACGGGATAATGATTCACGCCGTAGAACGGCCCCTGCAGCTGGTAAAGCCTGTGGACTCAGTGTGGTCGGAATCCTCGTCTTGAACAGTGTACCAAACGTCGTTACGACGTTTATAAAGAACAGCAAACGCGTTCCGGCGGTAGTCAGCGTTCCAGCGCGGTGTCCGCGTACCTGCGACACGTACGCCGACGATATTTGCGTCATAAAAGAAATAAAAAAGAAGGAAAGAGAAAACACTAGACACCGTTTGATACCTACGTCGCATCGCTGCAGTTAACCGCAGTGATAAAAGAGTTGTTGCGCGAGATCGGCCACGCGTGGATCGAGATGATAAGTTAAAAAATTGTGCAAATCTTGTCATGCCGGGATCGACGCGTCGACTCCGGGTGCTAAACTTGCTACTTTTAGTTCATTACGCACCGCCGTCAAGGTGTGTGAAGCCTTCGCTCGCTAAACACGAGGATCGGCTTCCAGTTATCAACTGCACTTGGACGGTTTTGCACCCAGCTGCAGAGAGGAGCTTCTGCCACTCATTCCGATGGGTCTTCAAGTCGGCTGCAAAGTGATTTCGCAAATTTTGTGCGTCCATCGAGTGTAAATTAAAGTGTACCGTCTTTATTATTATTATAATTTTTTTTTTGCGAGTTCAACTAGTCTTCCGCGTTCTGTTGTTAACACAGTCTTATCAAAGGCCGGGAGACTTCTATAACTTCGCGGTATCGTCTGACATAATCAACCGCTTATGATACATGTAGTGTAGAAAATGCAGAAGTGGGTATTTCTCGAATCCGTTATCCGGTGAAGTTCTGTGCCATGTAACGACCGTCGTAAAATTTAATTTGTGTTATTGTTGGAGGCGCCTCTAGCTTGTTGTTAAAATTAGTAGTAATAACAATAATTTTTACCTCGAGCAAAGAAAGGAATACCTGAAAGATGTCGTGTCGAAAGAAAATCGACTCCAAACAGTGGGTCAGCTATACGCAGATGGTAAGATTTCGAGATTAAATTTTCTTATCTAATTTCCAACACCGTTCAAGCTGGGAATGAAGATTAAAAATGCTATACACAAAATGACAGTATTCAAGTACTGATATTTTCAATTTTCCAATTGTTATTTCGTTTGGCTTAAGGAATCGCACGTGAAAAATCTATAAGAATCAAGCAACAGTTCATTCTTCAAACTTCTTCATGCGCATTTCTAGCATTGACATAAAAAAAATGAAGTGGAATTCGCGAAGCCATAGTGCCTACGTGAAATAATCTAACTGGAATCTACCGTAATATATATATACGTTTCACGAACAGGCATATTCCATCTTCACGAAAAATTATAACGCAAGCCGACATGTGACGTTATACGTGTGCGAGACCAAATTACCCGAGTCCCATAGGCGCGGTGCCACACCATGTAATTCTGTGACACTTAATTCGGTTGACAGTGGGCTCGAAATACGTGTAGATGTATATTTTCACATTATTCCCGTCGGTAACAGTCGGGGAGAATTTGGAAAGTTGGCGAAGCAGAAGGAACTCACGGAAATTGCATCAGATTTCGTTATACCACCGTATGATACTAATGGGTGGAAATACACGCGAAGTAAAATTACTTGTTTGCGTCGTATTATGAAACACTGGCAAAAAGTGCTGATCGATTTATCTATCAGGCAGGCTCGTATAGGTTTATACGAGGCGCACGTACATCCAATCGACGTTGATAAGGCTTATCGCTCCGGGTGATTAGAATTATAAGTGACCTTCAAAATTTGTTGCAAATAACAATCGGTCCGTGGAAAAAAAAAAAAAATAAATAAAAAAAATAAGGGCGTATAGCACGAAATAGACTTTGTTCACATCAGCCGCGTTGAAGCTATACGATAAAGGCTTATCTACGTATGTACGTGGATCCGTTCAATCCGGGTGTGCCATTTTTTTTTTTTTTGTTTTCTCACGAGAATCCGCAATCGGTAGAAACGTGACGAGGTATTGTTGTAATTACTGCGATGCAATGTGATCCGCTCTTTTCTGTATACCTCAAACGTTATTCCAAACTACATTAAACTATGTGGCTATAGCGTAAAGCTCGGAATCTCACTGGTTTAGAGAATCTGCAATCGACTTTGCAATTGAGCGGTCAAATCGCTGAATTATTATCGTACGTAAATTTAAAGATGCTGGAAGTGGAGATGAAATTTTTAAACGTAAGTCATTCTCTTTTTTCTATCACTCTTTTTAAGCCGTGCAGTTTTTTCTCTATTTCATTCGTCGAAAAACCAGAAAAGAACGTGACTTGTTCCACCGACGTACTGACGTTTGATCCGCTTCTAGTTTGACCACTACAAGGCACCACTAGTCGGTAATTTCGCTATTCGAGTGAAATACCCTCATGGATATTTCGCGGTAGCTTTATAAAAATTTTGCCGACTCTGACTATGATTCCGGCATGAAGTTCCATCGACGATAGACAAACCCCAGCCTTGAAGTCTCGACGACTTGTAGATGTACATATCACGCGCGTTCCCATTAAACGAGGAATTTTCGCCCGTAGCATTTTGTCGTAACACTAACAATTGCAAAAAAAATGAACGTAAAAAATGTCCAAAGAAACAACCTGCCGCGTATACAACTCGCAACCTTAAAGTTCACGAAAAGATGCACGCGTCGAGCTTAACCTTTCTCTTGTCCCGTTGCGTTACAACCGAGACGCTGCAAACAGTTTTGATCATGCAAATCGTTTCGCTTACCTACTTTTATACTTTGGAGCGGCGCGGAATTCTGGCTCGCCGAAATTAATTACTCGAGAATTTGCCGTTAATTACTGCAAGTGTTTTGCAGACTGGAATATCGAGAAAAACATGCTTCCAGACGGGAATCGTCGTATTTTTCTGGTCTATAACTGGCACCCAGCTGCATTTGCATTAGCACAATCATAGAGCCGAACGCAGGATACGGAGAAACGAGCGTTATGCGAGATTGATAGATTCGTACCTCGTCGCGATCGAAGCGTAATTCAACGTCGCTCGGGATTTAATTAATTGGACGGGTGTAATTCTTCGTCCTGGATCCAACTTGACGCTGAAAAATTGATTGAAAATCATTGCTATGCAGTTTCTGTCGATAACTGCAATATTGTAACTAACCTTGAGCTACTAAATAAAATGCGGGTTCTTTGAGCAATAAAGAATTGATTCAAAGGCATGGATAAATAAAACTGGGAAAAAGGGTTCTTATTGCGACGTATGCTACTTCGTCTAATTGTAAGTCAGAAACAAGACTGTTTTTATAATAAAGCTGCGTTACGCAGCAATCTTATTCGTTTTATGACATAAGAACGCTTAGACTTCTTTTATCTATGCCGACTACGAGATCATCAGGAAGGGAGAAGAAACGGGTGATTTCACCCTCTGTAACAATGTATAATCAACAGAATCAATCGGTCTCGTTGAGAAACGGATCGCGTGTTCAAACTCGAGGAAAAATCTTGACGCATCCGCGAAGTGATTCCGGTCACAAACCTCCTGTATTCTCCTCGAGCCTCGTGCGAAGCTTCCTTAAACCGGTTCAAAAGGCACTTTTTTTCAGCGAAACTCACGAGTGTCGTACGATACTGGAGTAAATAGCCCAAATTCACCAATCATCCAAGACAAACTTACGTTTATTGGATAATGCTTTTTGTCCCGGGTAAAAAAACAGATCGAGACACCGTTGCTTATTGCCACAACTCAGTTATGATGGGGTTTGCTACAGAGGCCTTGGCTATTGTATCTGAATTTAACAAAGAAGGTCTCGCAGTACGATTCCCCTTAATATCTGTCACAATTCGGCTCCGGTTCTTCAGGTATTATTCTTGGCTATTGAAGCAGCACGACCCTCACCTTATCTTCAATGTGACAACGGAGATCTTTTTCATTCGTAGAAAAATGGAGTTTTCCTCTTCGACCTAAGGTTCGATATCGTACACTTGTACCGCGTTGCTTCTGGAAAACAAAAACCAATTTCTCGTAACCATCTTCGTAATTATTTCGAAAAGACTTGCCCACTTTCAAAGGTTAGCAACATTTTCACGACTGGATGCTCCTATCCTGATTAGTCGAGTGTGTTGTTCAAACTGAACAATTAAGGTTCGTTTGCTCTCAACTTTAGTAAGTAGGGTGTGACGAATTTCAGAGTAAAAAGCTTACAATTAGTCTGACCGCTTACCAGACGATAAATTTTGTCTCACAGATGCGTCGTTTCTAATCCCCGTCGGAGGCTCGCATCTCCTCGAAACACTCGACGTCGCGTTTTTAACGTCCATGTGTAAGGTCAGACTTTACCACGGCAGCCAGACACAACTGTAGGATCAAGAGTTCCACAGATCTTATCGCTCGATCTTGGGGCGTGGATCGCTCGCTGCTGAGATAAACAAATATAACATGAACGAATCAAGGATTGATCGATGCATGAACCGGTTCCGCACGCGAGCTGCGTTTCCGCAGGTTAGCTCTGCGATATTGACAGTTGGACAATTTTTGGAGGCTTCAATCTAATCCCGATTCCTCGAGGCGCGTGTGGGAGGGGCCAATTGACACGCGGCGTGTTCCAAAAGCGAAGGACATTTTTCTGGGGCGGTTTGACCGCGCGCTTAAACCGACGAAGGGCCGAAGGGGAAAGCCAGACAAACTTGATCGGTGTGGAGAAGTCCGCGTCGTCGGGAACGCAGGACCGGCTACCTGGGCTGGATGCTGGACCTTTCTTTGCTGACGATACGCCCGGCGAGGTTCCTTAGTTTCCTACCTGTTTCATCTCTCCTCTCTCTCTCCCCCTTCCTCCACCTCCGCCGACCGTCTCTATCGCTCCTGTCTCCTTCTCGCTCACTTCACGAGAAGTCTGTCTGTCCCACCGAGAGGCAGCTTAAGCCACTTTTGCCGCTACGTCCCCAGAGCTCGGCTCCGCTCAACCAACCGGACTTCAGTGTGATGTTGAACGTCGTTTAGAGAATATATCCGATTGCAACCCCGCGCGGACCCGGTGCGTCTAATTCTCGTTCTCGCCGATATTCCAAATTTGAATTTAAGAACGCGAGGTAGGCGTCGCGGATCGCAGCACGAGGATCCGGTGGGAATGACAGTGGAAATACCGTTTCATCGAGTATCCAGTCAAATATAGTGCCGGGAAAATACGGTAGCAGCCTCCCTCGGTACTCCGCTTGAAAGGATTACTTACGTGTACACCTGGCTTCATCTACAGTAATGCAGCGCGAAAGGTGAATGAAATGTTGGTCTCAAATTATTACTCGACGCTACGATCGGACGAAGCGAGGATTGTTTTGTTTTTTTTTTTTAATTTTTTATCCATAATCCATTTTACTTTTTATTTTCTCTTTGAACAAATCGATCGACCGTTCATTAATAATATACATCGTTACATTCTCACCGCATTTACGACGGACGAGGTCTGTAACTAGTATAATATACGCAGAGCTAGTGTCGTTTAGAAAATAATTTTCTACAATAGGAAGAAACGAAAAAGGCAAACTGAGAAGGAAGAATGAAACGTCCGGCGTAACCATATAACGAATGTAACGAGCGTTCAAGGCGCGTAGGTGTGGGCAGGCAGCCTTTTGTAAGAGACGCTCCTGTACGCATCGCCTCATCGTCAGGTGACGAAATTTTATTGGACAAAGGAAATAAACGCGACCGTGAAAACGCGCGAAGGTTAACCAACCGAGGCCGTTTGGTTCCAGTTTTTTTTTTTTCATACAGATGCCTGTAGTTTTCATAAATTCATTAGAGATATTCCACGGTTGAAAAGAAGAATTTTGGAATTGAAAATGGTGGGACGAAAATCGACGTCCCTTCGTCGTCGGCAGAAGTGCTTTATCGGATGATTCGAGGAGACTCGTGAGTTTCACCAGCTCGACACTGTTCCAAATGTACGCGCAATTATAATAGGGATGCTATTGAACTTCTTCTTCACCACGTCAGCTGTTCACCGATGGCACATATTACAACGTTACACGGTGTTGAATAACAACGGTTGGGCAATCGTCGAAAGCCAATGACGCAATTCAACGTCGATGCGAAGCTACCGACAACGCTCTTGAAACGCCTTAGCGGCAGTAGCGAAATGAGTCTTATGGCCGTCTGACACGATCAAAGCTCCTTCTGGTATATATACACCGTGTTTCTGTGACCGCGGGACAGTGGGTGGCGTTTTGTTCGAGTACCTAGCCACCTTACACCTCGTCTGAATCTGGCACTTGCAATTGGATCGAGGAAGTGACATTGATGGTAAATTCGCCAGTTCAAAAGGCGTCTGTTGGATTAGCGGCACATCGCGACTGTGATCCAGACTCAAAAATCGTGGCCAAGTTGAAATCCAGGTCAGATTCAAGCGCGTTCTAGTGACTGGTTGATTTTTATTTTTTATTTTTCTCTAATTTTTGACCGTGGAATCGGCTCCTGAAAGTAGAAAATTCGTTTCGGGATCAGAGTTCCGGAACACAGTCGTGTCCGATTGTCTTGAAATTTTGTCACGCTTTCGGTGTAAGGCTCGGTGAACTGTGAGTTCACCTCCGTTTTGTCTGCGGGTATTCGACGTCGACTTTGTACCTTTGAAACCTTGCGTGATTCTTGGCGGCGGAAAAGCGCGGTGCATGTTTGAAGTAGAGTAGCTGGAAAGGGTCCTGCAGTACTTCATGCGGTAAACAGCGGCTAGAAACTCTCGTTGAACTGTCGGAGCTGTGAGAAAGAATAGAGAAAGTTACAGCACGGTTTTTCGAGCGCGCCACTTTACTGACAAGTCCAGATTCAAACGGAGCCTAGGGCTTATCGTTAGACTGCATTTGCAACGAAGCCCGTTCCGCTCTTCTTCTTCTTTTTATTTTTCTTCTTCTTCTTCTTCTTCTTCTTCGTTGCTGACGCATGCACACCTTTTCGTACCCGGGTTTAGTTACGGTTTTTACCTCTTTCGCGGCGTCGTCGTCGGTAGCAAATCCTATTCTTGTCAATTCCGTAGAGAAGTGGAATAACGTGTAGTACTCATGATGTCATAGCTCGGTGGATTATTCGTTGGTAGCAACTCGAGGAAGGAGTTCCATGAATTTACCGTTGATTCGCGTATCAGCCGAGAGCTACACCCGCGTTTATTTAAGGCGTGGGTGAACATGTGAATTCTTACTAACGTATGTTGTTGGTATTTTCCAGTACCTCGGAACCATGAACGTTTGCTACCGGAGCTTCTGGTATTTGCCGTTATCGTATAACCACTGTGATTTTAACGTCGCTGCGCAAACAAACATCAGAAATGTTTCTTGCGTGAGAACGAGGAACCCGCGTGCGTTGTATTCATCCATGATTTCATGTTATTGCATTGCCTGACAGAACGGAATAATAAGACAAGCTTTATTGTGGATATTCGATATGCCAGGAGGTGTCCGTATGCATACATCAAAATGCATGATTGAAGGTGACGTTGGAAATAAACACCGATGCACAGCATGGTGAAACGTGGTTTCGAAAGATTTTTCTCTGTTATACTATTCGGTTACAAAATAAACCCGGAAATCAACTTTGGGCCTGTAATTTCATCGGCAGAATCATCGAGGACAAAAATTACTTACTATGAATCATTTTCAGAATAACTTAGCTGGCCTCAGCATTAATTCAAAGTCATTACCGGTATCCCTATTGCACAACACACTATGAAGTTGCGTTTGCGTGGGCCAGTGCATGTAATGCCCAGTGACGAGCGACCAATTAACGGGGAATTCACATCGACAATATCGAGCCGTGTGCGTGGTAAAATAAGATATAAGATATATTCTGGGGGAATAATCATTTTCTCGTTGAAGAGGAAAAGCGGATTCGCACGACTGCTTGTCATTCGACTGATACAAAGTGCGCAAACTATCGGAATCATACCGTTCTAGACCGCATGCGGGAGACGAACGTATTAAAAACGTGTTGTTACGTTACATTCAAAAATTTCCCAATCACTTTACCCCGAGAATCAAGCAAGGCGGTTTTTATTTATAACATTTGAAGCTACGCGGACAGTGACGTTACCAAACTTTACACTTATCTAATCGTCTTCAGGATGGTTAGAATCACAAACTTTCCACTCTCCTCCTTACGCTAGCCAAGCATTAGAGATCATATTAATATGTAGTTCAAGAGTGTTGATACAATTTCTATTAAGCAGCTGGATTGCCCAACTGCCATGCGAAACAATGACTCGTGACGTCTTGTTTTAAGATTAGTTATGTTTATCTAGGCATGAAATGTACCGTTCAATTTCTGTCTGTACGTGTAACAGATGACGAGGCACATCGTTGCTAACAATTTTCTAGCTTCAAGTGTACACGTGTTACCTAAATTTCTAATTCGAAAACTTTAGCCCCGGGTTGTTTATCGGGCGCGGTTGTCACGCGCGTGATATTTCGCCGTTTGACATTAGCTTCTTAGACAATGGTAGTCTATCCGTAATTTTATGCATAGGGAAACCAGGCGGGGCTTGGCTCTTAGAGAATTCAACGACTCCTTGTCGGCGATGATTCGTACATAAATTAGCACCATTTCGGTTAGGCATAAATTGCTGGATCTGCCCACTGATTGCCGAACGGCAAACAGGATCAAGTCAACCGAACAGCTTGATCATTATAACGGACAGATTTGGGCCCACGGTCTTTCTCAAACTGCAGGAATGTTAAACGCTTGAACGATTAGTTTTTGTAGGCATGGATTCCCCGGGGTTTATCGCATCGGAAGTAATGATCCCAGACCCTATCAACCACGGTTTCAACAAGCAATGTCGCTTACCGAGTATATAAGCTACCATCTAGATTGAAATCAATTTGATTATTTGGGCAGTAGATAAAGTTCTTGCCATCAAAGTGCTAAGAACTCGAATCATGTCGATTCGATGAGAAGCGGCACATGTTCAGAGAAGAAAAACCTCGTTTCGCTTTATATGCAAAAATTCCTTCCAGCTCCGAGGCCAGTGACTCAATCGTATCGGATTCGTGTATGCGTGTACGTCAGTGACTAATCGGGATTGCGAATTATGCGTGGTAATGTGTTACTGACAGAAAGTTGGGATCGCCGACCGAAGCGATGAAAACAATAATAATAGGCACGCGTTTAAATCACGATCAAGACAAACCGCTATACGTATAACGGAAAGACGTTGCAATTTCTGTCTTTTATAAAAAATAAAAGCACGTTACAACATATGTATGGAGAAAATTCGGCATCCTTGAATTGCTGTCGGTTTTTTCCGTTTCATCGACACTTTAACGACCATTTGAAATCCTAGGTATTCTATCTGCCCGTGCGCATATTTACGAAAAGGTTACGCAGCACTTTAAAAACGAGCTGCACTAAGAATTTTCAAGGGTAAATAAAGATTTCCACGCGTTCAGCGAGGTTTCCGGTGTACGCAGAACCACCTTGACACATTCTCAATTTTCTCGGATAATTCGTTGTCGCTGCGAACCGCGTTGCGCCTCGACATCCAGCGTGACACTCGAAGCCGGTGTTTTGCGGTCCAGGTTCTTCCGCTCTTGTCGTAGATTGTTACCGAAGGCATTAATTGTAACCCGAGTCTGACTCGGCGCAATTTCCTCCCAGACAAATAGCTCTCGTCTCGTTGTCGGCGTTGTATCATGCAGTATACGCGGCGTGGCCGAGACGGTTGAGATAAAAATCGTTGGCCTAGAATCTGTGCGCCTAGATCGCGTCTTAAAAATGGCTCAAGATCCCACGCAATCGAAAACGGGTTTTTCGAACAGGCCGAATGCCCGCTCGTGTCCCCGGGTCGTTGTTGTTTACGAGAAGCGTATCCATAAATTATACCGAGCAACTATTGCCGGCTCTCGGTATCTTATACGCGTACGTACGATTTCGACAACGTTGACGGAAAAAAGCTTCTCGCAACGCGCGTTGACCAAAGTAACGAAGGAATTTTATGCAGTAAAAGTTTGCAGTATAAAGTAACCTGTTCAAATACCGCTTAGAACCAGCGCGACTAACGAAACGCTGATAATAAAGCAAGCGTTCAACGGATGGAGACTATCCCTTGCAACACTTTCTGTTTTAACGAACCGCCATATCTAAATACTTCCAGGACCATTTACCATCGCGCAAAGCCAAACAGCTCCGGTCGCCAGACCCACACACGGATAAAAATGATAAATATTCATGCCTACTCGGGGATAGGTATTCAGACGCGTGCCACCGAGGCACCAAAGAACCGTTCTTGAAATCTTTAAAGGCAGCTGCCTCTCAATGACGTCACGTCTTTTGAATGCCAAACTCACTTGGGGCGGTGAACGGTCGTTTGCCGCTGTACCTGTACCTCACATGTAACGCCAGAGTTTGGGGACAGCCGGCCGACCCATTTTCGGATTCGGCGCACGCCGTTCGCGTATTCCTATCCATACCGTAACCTATCTCTGCGAGAAAACGAGGATAAATCGAGCAGGTAACCCGGTCCGATGAAACGTAAAAAGAGGCTGCTTCCGGCCCCGGAGAACGGAAGAAGTTCAAGTCGTGGAAGTTGCGACCGCGCCTTGTGTCAGTCTCCCTTCCGAATTGGCTCAACATGGGGTTCAACCCCACTTCGCGTCGACTAGACTCGCAGGCGATTATCCGGTTGCACAATGCCACATACTGCCTCGACTTCCACCTGGACTTAAAAGCAACGCTGTATAGGTTACAGCTGTGCCTTTACGCTCTTTCTGCGGGGCCCAGATATACTTACCTACGTGCACGTAGGTCCGGAAATACCACCACCCGGTCTCTACGGCGGCTGTTTGCCAGCGTGACAAAAGTCGCCCGAACTATTGTCACCTGCAAACGAGACACCCGGCTTGTCGGCAATCATTTTTTATCAGCTTTCGACCGAAAATACGATGGAACATGCGAAAAAAAATAAATAAATAAAAAAAAAAAAAAAAAAAGAGACACGAATATCAGGCGCGCACGATGTTAATCGACGCCTGCAGCGACAGCGAGTGCGGCTTGTTTTGATATCGAACGTAAATTATCCACCGCTTCTGCAGTTGCGTCACGACTTGATGCAGCAGCAGGCATAACCCACACCGAGTGAGAAATAATATTCAAACCAAGTCCGCCTCCGCCGTAAGTTATAGGTTGCGTGATCTACGGGTAAACATGAATCAAAACTAACCGGTCAATCACGAGCTCCGGCATGATATGAAATTGAAAATATTAATAATGGTCGTAGCGTATGATTTATACGTGAAGCAGCCAGCTTCCGTCGATTAATAATAGAAACAGTCCTTGCAATCTATGGTAATCGGTTCATCCACGCGTTACGGTTACCGCTCAATGGATGATAATTTACCCACATACTACAGGCATTATCTAGGCAGCTCTCATTTGCATTACGCGCACATGTCCCAGCGTTATCTTGCGTCCGCTCGTAAGCTCGTTGTCCCTTTTGTCTTACAATTAGGCAGACTCAATAGCCTGTATCCATTCCTCTACGTCCGATAAATGTCAGCCAAGATTCGCCGAGTAAAACTACTAACGGCCCGATGTTTTTCTTCGTTTCAGATGGAGAGCGAGGTGCGGTCCTTGAAGCAGGAATTGGAGAGGACTCGAGAAGCGTTAAAGCTCGCGACGAAAAGGTGCCGGGATCTGGTACGCGAGCTGGATCACAGAACGGCGGGCCAAGAAGCTGAGCGTTCATTGCGGGACCAACAACTCGCCCGAATACTTCGGGCCCTCTTGGTGGTGGAGGGTCGCCTGAAGCAGGAGCAGAAATCGATACGACAGCTGCTATGCGAGAAGGACAACGTGATCCGTAATCAGCAGTTGGAGATAGCGAAGCTGAGGAGATACACGAAGAATTACATAAAGTGCAAGAGGGACAACACGGTGTGCAAAGATGTCCTCGACAGGGACGAGTCGTCGGAAATTATGTCGAACGATCGTCACAGCATATCGAGCAAGAGCGACGGCGGTAGATTCGACAGCTGTCTAAGCAAGGACATCAGGACCCTAAAGTGCGAGATAATAACGAAACTGAACGAGGACTCGGACCAAGATCACGGACTGAGAAAGGCCCACAGCTTCGCGGAGAGCGACGTATCAAAGACGAGCATCACATCGAGCGAAATAACCGACGTCTCGATGACGACGACGGACAGCAGTCCGTCGATATTGAGTACGGAGGGATTCTGCGAGGGAGAAAGTACGGACGTGTCGCCGAGCTCCACGCTCAACAAGTCCACCAGGTGCAACTCCATCGCCGTTGCCGATGACCTTTTGTCCAGCGACAACGAGGCCAACGTGGACGACAGGCTGGAGATACCGAAGCGGAATATCGAGGCTATCAGGGAAAAACTGCTGACGGAATCCGAGATGTCAGAGCTCAAAGGGAACGGAGTCACCAGGACGGAGAGCAAGGATGACGGCATGGACTGCCATTTTATATCCGACGAGGAACCCGTTTACGAGAACGCTACGTATCCGGACAAAGAACTGAACAAGTCGACTGAACTCACGAAAAATAACATCAACAACGGATCCGATAGCGTCGAGGCCGTGCAGACGATCGAACCGAGCCTTGAGGAGAACAGTGGCAACTGGTACAGCGATCCCGACGAGGATAAAGCCAGTGAGGAAGTGTTTCGGCACCGCGCTTATCAGCCGAATAGCAAGCACAACTCGGTTCTGGAATGCGTTAATCAAATCCTACTTAGAGACATGGAGGAGGAAGAGAATGTCCTCTCGGTACCAAGGAGGTTCAAACACCGTGGAAGAATCGTTCGCTTTCAGCCCGCGAGGCTATCCGACATTGAATCCGTCGGTTCCGAGATGGAGAGGAGAAGTTCCGAGGATCATGCCCTTGACAGAGACGGTTTGCAAGTGGAGGAACGCAACGGGATTAACGCGTCAGGAGTTGCGTCCCCGGCTTCGGAGAGAGATTTCCGAGGTAGGAGCGTGCAGCCGATCGATGAGTCGGCCAGGGAAACGATGGCGGATGTTCTTAGTCCTTCGAACGTGAATTTTGAGGGATCTAAAGCGATACCGTTAGTGATCATAGAGCCAAAAGTCGACCCCGTAGCATCGGGCGATACGCCGATCGCGAGTCCTCAGAAGCTCAAGAGTTGTGCAGATTTGATGAAGTCTTCGTTGATTCACACTTCCAGTCCACCGTTGAAGATGGAACGCATCGAGGAGAAGACTTGCTTGCAAATGTGCTCCAAAGGACTGACAATCGCTAAGAATTTAGATTACGAGGAAATAGAGTCGCTGCCGGAGACTAGCTCTGGACTTAAGACACCGCCAACTTTGCCACCAAAGCCACAGTACAAAAACAATACTTTAATATTGAAGAAGATACCGAGTCCTTCGTTCTTGATCAATGAAACGCACAAGAAGCAGGGAGGGGGCGACAGCACGCCTGAGCACGACAAGAAACTCTTCAATTTCTCTGTTACTCCGAAGGTGGAAACCGTTCGCAGTCTTTCCTACGACGAGAAAAGCTCCAAATCTTCGAGAATTAACAACAACGAATTGCAGAACGGGTTTTACCACAAAAACAAATTCAATAGTCTACGATCCTCCTTTCAGTCGAAACAAAACCTGAACAACGTTTACGACGGAGTTGGAAGAATGCCAAAGGTAACCAACATTGTTCGACACTTCGAGGAGTTCAAAATCGGCGAAGCTGAAGATCGAACTCTGGTCAAGGATAAAGATAAAGACAAAGAGAAATCACACCTGGACTACGACCAGGATGATATTAGGCAAAATTTCGAGGAGTTCAACCTCGACGATTGTGATCTCTTCGATGACCCCGATCGGCCCGAGGCCGACGGCTCGGAACGGCTCAACGATTTGATATTCGCCACGCAAATCGAAACTACTGCAAAGGGAAAAGAGGCAAACACAAATGGCGGCTACGATCACTTCCTTGAGGCCACTGGACTAAGTACTAAATCCATCCTCACTCCTTCCCGATTGCTGAGCAATCACAAGAGCATGCTCAAGCCGAAAGATGTGAAGTACAAGAATAAGATTAAAGCAACTGCCGTGATGGAGAGGCATGGGATGGCTGGGATGAGCTCCACCCACACTCACGTCAAGCACTGGACCGGTCCGTTTGTCTGAGGTTGATTTCAGTCCAAAAGACTTTCCTTTATGCAAACCTTGAGAAAACTTTCTGTCTTAGATGCGTGGAACTTCACGGTGGTGTTACGAGATGTTTGAAAAACTTTTCGCTTCCAAAAAATAAAATTGTAAACTTGAGAGTCTGAAGGCCCGGTTGGTGTTATGAAATGTGTGCGGTTGTAAAAAAGAAAATGATTTCTATGTTTCTGACTTCGTAACTTTTCAAATCATTGTTAATAACGTTATAAGTAAAAAAAAAAAACTAAAGGAACAAAAAAAAAAAGAAAATAAAAGTAACACTCTCATCACTTCCCTAGACGCGTGTAAATAAAAGCTAGGAGATAGGGAATGATTGACGATATGTATAACTTAAAATGTGATTCCGATACTGTCTTTGGTAAAACGATCATTCTTATAGGGTCGCGCACTGTTGCGTAGTATTTAAGTTTTGAGAACCCTTGTACAGATAACTTGATTCTACATACCTCAGGAATCTTTTCCGTGCGGTGGTGGAATTTAGAAAATGGTCCTAGTTCCATCGTTTTCGACCAAGATGTGTACAGACTGGTTTGCTTTTCTTGTTAAGATTTCATTTTGCCAATTATAATACGCATATCATTATACGAAGATACCTATACCACAATAAATTATACGTAACACTTGAAGAAATTTTGTACAGTAAGATTCTACTATAAATCTATGAAAATATTTTATGAAATAAAAATATAAATACAATAGCTTTCGTGATAAATGAAAATTGGTCGTTCACTTTCACCTCTCTCGATCTCTGGATTTTCCCCTTCCAGCTTTCAATGACACGAAGCGACTAATGAGAGTTTCTTCGGCTGTAGGAACGCAGATTCGAGGCGGTTCCTATGAGTTTCCGGAATTGACTGGGCTCGAGGCAACGTATCATAATCCCAGATAAAAGAATTTAGGTAGTAGCTGGCGTGGCATTCTAACTGCGAACAGCCTTTGCAACAGTACTCAAAACAATTAGATACTTGTTGAAATAACGTCTGCTCGTATCTTTCGAAGGATTCTCAGTACCGACCCAGCAGATTCACATGCCCGAAGCAACTTAACTTTGTTCGCATTTGCACCATGAAAATCAAAGCTCACCTTACGTTTATGTGCAGTATAAAGGTGCAAGACCACATACCTATCGTGAAACTGGATCTCTCTAATGTCCCAAATACTTGGAAAATAATTACTTCTCTTAGACTGATCATTGTAGTCTTGGCTTCTAGCAATTTCAATTTGAATATAGTAGATCTCTGAAATAGAGAGCTTTTGTTATATATTGCAATCAGCTTAAGAATAAAACAGTATTACAATTAAATAATGACGTAAAACAGTATTTTTCTTTCTCACTTGTATTCTTACAAGCTTGTTATTACAACCGTTCATGCAGGTACCAAGAGTACAATTCATTTTCTTCTAACCAATTATGAATTATGCAGACAGTTTCCCAGATGTGGATGTCGGCAAACGTTGAAAACATTTATTTGCGTATAATTATGGCCACGGTAATAATCGTGGGATGAAACAAGTTGGAATGCAATTGTTACAACCATTAATAGCTGACGAGAAACAGGCGTACCGAAATTCAAGGTAAGTAATAAATTACCGTAACAGTTTGGCCTTATTTTTCACCCTAAAAATTGACCGGCTTAAAGCTTGTCGTATATTGTAATTATGACCCGATATTACAGGATACAGTAGAGCATAGTTAATCGCTTCAAAGGTTTTCGTCGAAGCTCCGAAAACGTTTCACGCTTTAATGCTTCGGTAAACTCGTGGAAAATAAATTGCTACAATCATTCTCGCCAAAAAAACTCCCTAGAATAGTGGGGGGAAATACATCGATATTTGCCACAAAGAACATTCAGTCGTAATTTCAATAGTTACGGAGAAGCACGCGAATGATCTGTGCTCTGTTCGAGATACTTATTTTTGTAACTTTTTTCTCAAATCTGCGCTTATCACTCATCGGCATGTTCCACGTCGGTGTTATAAAAAATCTTCAAATATCGTGGCGTACGGATTTTTTTTGGCCCATCAGATACTTCGGCTGGATCTATCTTCATTGGATGGGTTCCAGCTTATCCTTTGCCGTGGTTTTCAGCACGTCAGCAATTGCCGGCTATTTAACGACATGGCTATTTTTTCACAACCAATCCAACACGCGGTCCGGACCAGGAACGCCAACCGATGTTTCTACGGCCATTCACTATCTCGTAATAGCTATTGACGCACTAATCGTACCGCTTTTAGTAACCATCTGGATAACCAGAGGTCGGCGTCGAGTTCATCGTGTAATCTCGACCTTTGCAACAGTCGACGAGAAATTGTCAAAGTTCGGACAATGTCCAAGCCGGAATTCAAGCACGTGGAAGCTCATCATTCTCATCTGTGCTCCTCTGGTAACAGCTGGAGTAATAATCTGGATCGATGTGAATTACAACGAACCACAAGTGTCGAAGCTCTCGATATTTCGCTCGATTTTTTTACACTTTCACGAGTTCGTTAGGTTTTATACACTGGGGTTCTTCGCTTCTCTGGTCCTGCTTATTGGCGATCGCTACAAGGCTGTTAACTCGGTGCTGAAGACGGTTTTGCAGGAACACAGTTACGACTTGACGAACACTCGGCAAATCGTTTCGGAATGGGTTACCGCTGTACGAGAACTTCGTGCTCTTCATCGAAAGCTCTTCTTCGCAGCCGAGGATATTCAGCTGGCTTTTAATTTCCAGCTTTTAGTTCTCGGCATTATAACTCTGATGTCTGCCATCGGAGAACTGTACAAGCTCTATTTGGCGAATATCTCGCTTTGCGGATCTCCGTCTTTGCCGGCATTCGCGTATCTTCTTCTCTTCTCGTTGCAGCTTGGCCCGGCTTACTTCGCCGCATTCAGCTGCAGTTGCACATGCGATCAGGTAATTGTAGTATCGTAATTGTTCTTCGCAAAATAATCATATTCTTTCACCTCTTCGTTTCGACTCGTTATACTTGTCAACGAGAGTTATTTTACATTTTCCAGGCCAAGAGAACTGCGGCTCTGATACAAGAGATCACCGCAGTCGATGAGAATTTATGTCTAGAGGTGAGGCGAGGAGCGTTTTGTAAAATTTACTATCCCAATATCCAGTCGGCGTTTGAAAATTTACACAGTACGTCGTCTTGTCATTTTTAAAGTAAATCGAAAATCTGTTAAACGGTATTTTCCTCTGAATATTATTCAAGAGTTGGAATTTCACGATAATTATTTGAAAATGAAAATTACTACATAAAAATGCGAGGAAAAAATTATCCAAAAACTTAGTAACGACTTCACCTAAGAATCATTCGAAAGTTTCATGTACTCTAATTACCGGTTTGCATGAACATACGCGAGAGTTCCAAATTTCGTTCTTAGAACATAGTTTCTTCGTGATGGTCGCATCTAAAAGAAAAAGACTCGAATGTTCAAATCAAAATCTGGGTATGTCTAAATCGGTTTAGATCACAACATTTTCCCTCCAGCTGATTCACTACGATCTCAGTTTTTCTGCGTGTGGATTCTTCAGCATGGATCTAACTTTTATCGAAACCGTATGTATAAAATTTCTTATTGTTGCTAGTTCATTAAAAAATTGATGATTTCCACTTTGCCTACACATATAATCGTACGCACTATCACTTTTCTAATTGCCAATGAAATTTCAATCTAATTTTTGCATAATTATTACCGAAAATTTGTCGCTCGCTGGATTAGCAATAAAGAGCTAATTATGCACGCTTTACACAAGTCACTTTGTATTATAATCTGATTTTATCTGTTACAGATTGTTGAAACGATTGCAACATACCTGATTATTCTAGTTCAAATAGGAACGGTGCCACAGAATTGTCAAAATTCGCATGACTCGGGATTAGATAACTTCGTTAACTCTTCAATCAACCGTGGATCAAATATTTCCTAAAATAAGTTCGATTTTCGGGTTGTATCAAAGATCTTCGAACACGTGAGTAACACGCAGAATCAAATTTCGCAATTACGGTTCGGGCTTGTCTACAAAATTAAAGCCTTATTAAATTTTTTTCACTCTAACAATACGTTTTTTTCATACCTTGCGGTGGGATTGCTGGATTCGTGAATTCACGTTATACATATATTCACATTGCGGCAATCAATTTAATGCTGACATTTAGATTTCAGCCACAAGGCTTTCATTCCACTTATCGTCATCGGCCATTAGACGACTCTCCCACCGCCAAAGTCCCGTAGAAAATGAAATACAATGGTTATTACGAATACCATTAATGAGTGACGAAGGGGCTGACTGCTGTGCAAACTTCGGTTTCTTTGTCCAAGACTAGCCACCGGTGTTTACGTAACGGATGGGTGCTTTTACGCCTACGGCCAAAGCTTCAGCTGTCCTCTAAACAAGCTCGCTGGATTCGAAGAATTAACAAACAAGTGCAGAAGCGCGAAGAGGCAATTTCCCGCAAGACGAGCGAAGTCATTGGGCTCTGAAACATGAGTCATAAAATTCGGGAACTCCTTCGTCCGACCGGCTTTTTCGCCGCTTTGTGGCCTTATCGATACTCGTGTGTGATATTCAGCCACTGCAACGCGGAATCACGAAAACTGCGAGCAGCTTACACAATTGCAGTGTCCTCTACGTACTTAACGATAGCTTATTTGTCGACCGATAACGTTTTTCAATATCACGGCGAAGAGATAGTTACCAACCTACCGATCGTCGTTGATCAAATGATATCGTTGGTCCATTTTAACGCCCTGCTAATTCACGTTCTCATTTGGTACTTGGTGGGCCACGCGCGTTACACGGAAGTTGTTTCATCCTTGACGGCTCTTGACCGAGAGCTGGGACAAGTTTGTTCCGGACAATTAAACTTGAGAACGATGGTCATCAGGCAACTCATTTGCCTAACAGTGTCAGTGGGACTCTTCGGCATACTGCTTGCAAGCTTTGGCCGATCGGACCCGATGAGCATTTTGAATATGACGAGTTCCGTATATCCCGGGCTGGTGACCAATGTGGTAGTGTCTTTTTTCGGCAATCTCGTTGTCTCGATCGGTGAGCGTTACGCGTTGATTAATCGCACCTTGGAAGTTATCGCCAAGCGCCTGCAAGGTGGACCAGTCCATTCCCAGGGCGTCGCTTTCGACGAGATAAAACTGATACAACAGCTTCGCGTTGTTCATAACAAGCTCTTTTTCATCTCGCGAAACATCATGGATGCCTTCGGGTTTCAAATGCTCGTTTGTGTCCCGGCAAATTTTATGTTCACGGTTAACGCCTTGTACACTCTGTTCAGATCCCAAACTTCACCCTGCGAAAAAACAGATACCAACGGAATATTCACATCCATCGTCGCTTCTGCGTATGGCTTCGCTGTTGTCGCATACGCAGCTTATTGCTGTCATCAAACCGTCGCACAGGCAGGTATTATCCACGCTGTTTTTAAAAATTATCTGACATCGATAGGTCATATACTTAGCTTGATCATTTTCTGCGTTTTCTCGACGAGCTTACTTGTTACATTAGGCGACTGAGACCACGAAGATTCTCAACTCTCTGACTGCTAACTGCGAAGACTTACACTTGGAGGTAAGTGATATTTGGTTGCAAAATCAAACTTCGATTTCTTGAGTGTGTTTGCGAGGGGTGAATGAACCTGAATCGTCTTTTATGTACCAGGTGTCTTCTTTTTCTCATCAACTGATACACTATCAGCTTCATTTTTCACCCCTTGGATTTTTTCAACTGGATCTTGCGCTGGTACAGAGTGTAAGTATCGATGAGGGTAATTTCTTGATTTTATCTTTAGATCCGTGAGATGTTTGTACCTTGAACAAGAAATTCAGTCAATCAGTAACCGATGACAGGGTTGGAATATCTGCTGCAGTTGAACGTTATTTGAAAATAATAACCGACGAGGAAAGTCTGTTATGAATTTTCTCATAAGAACGTACGTTATAGGAATTTTAATAAGAAGTATGTTTTCAGCTTGGAGGATCGATAGCGACGTATTTGGTCATTCTAGTCCAACTGTCACCAGCGCCCGTTGAACTGACATGTGCGAAAAATATAACATCCTCATAAATTACTCAAAGTATTCAAGTTGCAATGCAATTAAAACATTTATAGTACATATTTATGTACATTGTACACTGCAAAACTTGTATCGTAAATATTTTATCGTTTCGGTATTTGAGATACGTAGCGGTGTTGTCTCAGACGTCTGTCAGATGGGCTACAAAAAATTTAGTTTACGCGGCAAGGTCTCATGTATCCAAAGCGTGTACGTGTTATATACTAAAAAACTTTTCACAGTCAAGCTACAGACTCCTGGAGACATGCAATTCACACGATATGCGCGTCATGTAAAGAAAACTCCGTTTACTCGGCTTACATCGCCTGAACTCCACAGCTAATCTAGGATAGAATATTGAGCAATTTCTAAGAACGTTACTGGAATAAATTATAAATACACCCTGTCCCACAATTGTAGTAAAAATGTATGCAAATTTAATGCAGTTCTATACAAGTCTGAACTATTGACTTGAATATTTTTTACAGTAGACCTACACGTGTTATTTAGTCTGTTTTTTGCATAATTTGAAAATATTTTGAAATAAGAGTTGTGGTTCATTTGTCATGTCGCGCAGTTATTGACGTAACTATACGTAAGATATTACACATGATGATGCCAAAAATTGGACTTGCAGTAAACTAGACTGTGTCTGTAATAAGCTTATACTTACACTTAGTGATTGAATGGTTTCTATTCTACGACATGCCGTTTCTACATTCTGCGATCAAGTTATTACTGAGATTATTTGGTTCATGGTTTCTAGCCCCTGTCAAATTTTCTGCTATGAAAAAAAAAAAAAAAAAATCAGCTCAAAAGCTCAAGCTATTTCGATGTTGGAGTAGGAGGAAGCAGAGTTTCACTTTAATTTTAAACACTAGGTGGGAGCGGAGTCCATTTAAATGATATAAATAGTTTGACTCACACCTTGACAGATTATTAATTCTCGGAGAACTAGGTTTCAGCAATTTCATGATCCTCTTCGAATTTCGCTTGATTTTGATACCTTGATTTTTTCGACGTCGCTGTTCGCGCCTTTAACGGCGTTTCACTTACGTATTCATCCCAGTTGATCATGAAATTCAGAGAGTATTTCTGGATTAATGTCGGTGAATAATTGAGATAAATTTTGTAATATTAGCTTGAAAATTACTTATATTCATTCATATATATATACATACATTGATACTTATACCCGAATACAAAATTTGAAACTGTACTAACTGAAATAAAATTTTATTAAGAGGATGCTATCGTCGGTCTTTACTGACAGAGTAAAATGTCGCTGTTTTTTTACTATAATCAAAGTCTACGCATCACCGTTGTGAAAATGCGGCGATCAGCGCAATTCTACACGCAGTACTAAATAAGAAAATCAAAAGAAGTTTTATTTTGCGCAACAACGATCCGCAAAAAATATATTTCTGTAATTGAATTATTATTCGCGCAGGAAATGACAAAGTTTCTAGATGTTTTTGTGTACGCTTTTATAATGGTAAAAAACAGTGATATTTTACTCTTTTGGTAAAGACTGACTATGGCATCCACTTAACGAATTAAAGTTACTTAAAAAGTCTTACGCCATTGTCAGTTTTTATTACGTGTAAGCAATAACTCATCATTAATGCGAGCTGAGGCCATTGGAATTAACGATTGCAGGTTCATAATGGCTCAAAGCTCTTGTTCAGGGTTTATGAATTGTCGTCTTTCGACGATGAGCACTGAATTTATACCTATAAAGAATTCACGTAGTATGAATCCGCCTGTTTTTAGGCAATCCGAGTTACTTTTTGTGATCAATATTTGGCTAGCCATACATGAATTAAAACAGTGTTGCCTACGCACAGGCGCCATTGCACCTGTGTCACGAATCCGCGAAAAGGTCGTCGAATATAACTTTAGGCAATAGTTTCACTTACCATTACACAATTTAAGTTGGGGTCACACAAGATTATGTAAATTCAAGTACAGCAAGTATCTAACGTAGACCATTTTGATTTAACACCTTGAGTCTTTTGCGCGAAATTTAATGCCAATTTCACTATGTTAATTAATTTAGATATAGATACCGATAGTAGAAATAGAAATTTTAGGACTAAAAGATATTAGACTTCTTTTATACAGATATGAGAGCGTTTCATATTTCCCTCTGTGTATATGTGTTATATATATATACACGTATACCGATACAGTACAATATATTCATATAATTCATATCTATATTGTAAAATATATATTTACGTTTTATTTTTTCTCGAATTATTAAAATTTTATACCCTTTTGAATATTCTGAATCTTTGATGAAAGCGTAATTAAGCGTCATATCAAGCAATTAGCGACGATGGACGAATGAATGACAAGAAAGAGATTTTTTTTTCCCGCGGTTATTCTACCTCCGCAGAGTATTTTCCTTTTATTAGCGATCACACAGGAATTTGTATCACACTGACAGATAAAAGACAATTGTTGTACCCCATCTCCTTAGCAGGACACATATCGACGCATCGATCGACCTTTCATCTTATTAGACATGTCTTTGACCACATAATTAATTAACATTCATACGCTGAGGTAGGTGAAGAGTTTTTTTTTTTTTTTCTATATGTCTCGCCTAAGTGACCGTAATTTTGATTCGATCATCTAGCGACACACATCTCACAATCATTAAACAACAGTATGGCATGCGCTTTGCGTCTTGAATGTAATGTTACGAGATTTTGGTTATTAATTCTTTGTTAGAATATATCGTTTTACACTGCACTTTTTGACACCCACCAACAGATTTTCAAATTTGACACATCACATATCTATATACCTGTATATTTATATACGCGGTTTGAGTTTTTCAGTTGATTATTTACAAGGTGCCGTATCTAACTGCATGATTTTTGAGGTAGCATTAGCGGCACGCTTTACACAATATATATAATATATATATGAATATATATTATATTTCAAGATTGGATTCTTATAATTTTTATAAACTTAATTTATAAAAACAATATACATTTATGTATCATAGTATGTACAAAATTATAATATTAATTGATGCGTACTCGTAGGAACGAATAGAGATCAATGCTATCATATTTACGGAATCTCATACGGTGCACTATGAAGTATCAAATGAACCGAGTCTCGTTTCACAAAGTGTGCAATTGTCTTGTGATTCAAATTTCAGTAAGGTAATTATAATCACGTATCATTAATTATATATATGACATACACATCTATATTTTAATGCAGTACGTATCTTTTACTTCTCATGCTTATTTACAATTAGCTGAATCATTATTACTTCTTTGATTTATCTTTTATTTATTCTTGGCTAATAATCATAATAATACTGTTTGTTTTTGTATCGAGCGTGGTGGCTTCACGTTTCGTAAAATCGGAGTCGTAGTAGATGGCAAAATGGTTCGTGACAATATTGTTCTGTTCTTTTTTCAAGGTCTTGCTCTCACAGTTTTAGCTACAGAAAAAATTCTCTGGTTTCCGAATGATTCTGTAAAATTGTCTCTGTCTTCGCGTGCGTCCGGTTAACGATTTTTGAAGAAAAACTGACCGCTGTGCGATCCACTACATGTTTAATATACAGAGACGTGCAATGGTGACACAAGTGTCGCGTCGAATGATGACGATTATCAGCATGACACGTTACGTAAAACATTCATTTCATGTAGTATCGAGTAGTAGGGTGTAATAACCGAGCTAGAAGTACGTATGTAGATAATTTATAATAGAACATAAAATCAGTCTATTTAGTGGATCGTTACCAAGTTTATAACGATTTTGGCGTGATTTACTACCTCTTTACGTTAGCGCTGTAAATAAATAGCACGGCAAGTATATTTTACAGATATCCACGTAAAATTTATACGAAGCTGTATATAAGTAAAGACTTACTACATGCGTAGATACGTTACGCTTATAAAATATTTGTAACTATAAGTTGCCAGCGAGGAGTGCGGTTTGTGTGAACTTTTTGTTTTTCATAGATCAAACATAGAATGAACATCGAACCTTGTTCGGACGCAAGACTTTTATTCGAAACTGCAAATTTATCCTCGAGCTTCGCGGCTAGCCGTCATATTGTCGATTCGTTGGATTTGAACAAAGCGTTGTAAATGTTCCGACGGTGAAACTGGACAAATAAAATTTTTTAATATTTATATTCAGACTCGCTGAAGTTGGTACAGTTTGAAAATTGTTCGATATGGAATTTAGATCCAATGAAAACTTTTTCAATCATATGCGGAGGGCGTATTTTCTATAGATGTGATTGAGGCCGGTTAGATTTTTATGAATATTGACTAAGAAGAAGAGGAAAACATGAAGAATCCGATCATATATGTGCACGGGCAGTGTTATTTGAGATATGAGAATTAGCGGTGCCTGATAATTGTGTTCGCGTGTGATTTTTTTTTATCATGCCGAATGCGTAACATTGAAAAAAATTCTGCTTCATTGACGAGATTTTTTGAATATGCTTCCCGTGTTAAAGTTGAGTGAAGTAATCAACGCTTAGTCCGGAGTTGAGAACCACTGAGCATAAAAATAAATTTTTCTGGGGATATCAGGCGCCTCTACTTGTCGTCAAAATAGTAAATAGAAAGAAATTCTATTTTTTCACGCACCTTGTCGTCTGCCAGACTCCGATATATGCATCGATTTCAAATATCGCATTTGACTTCTCTGCGACTTCGACACAGCTTGCTGTCCTGAAAATAGGGCGGGGATTTCGACACGTGGAGATTAAAGGTCAACCTACCAGGTGAGGAAAAAGGAAGGAAGAAAGTGACTGCGAATTCCTCCGAATCCCACGACAATGGAATAATGCTGCATACACAATTTTAGAGACAATTATTTGACAATGGGCAAAGACTGCAAGCTACAAATTTTCACATAAATCGTTGAACGTTGCGAAGGTTGGCGAATTTTCCCAATAAATACTTGCCGTTTCGTTCAAATGCTCAAAGCTCTCGTTACAGTCGGATATTATACCGATCCTCACCCTGTCTCGAAGATTACAAAAATTACTCTCTTCCACAAAGCGATTCGGCTACTCTTCTTACTCCGTACATTCCCGCATTCTCTACTTTGTACCGTCGCGACTCGGTTCGACATATTTTCCTCCCCGCGTTTTATTACCAGGTGCTATTTGCAGCGCGCGCATTGCCAAGAGGGTCAAGCTGACACCGCCGAGAAGAAGAATCGTGTGCAGAGTCCTTGGGGGGGGCGTCGGAATCGACATCGGTGTCGTAATATTCGGATTTTCCCTGACTACTGGATCACCGTCTCCATGACATTGTTCTTGTCCCAGCCGTTTTGCCCACTTAGGGTTCGTGACATTTGACTCGGACTCCTCGCCGGGCTTTGGGCCGGATAATATACGCAGGGTGCCGGAGTGGCCGACCACACTTTGGGTTTGAGGCTTTGTCGGGAGTGAGAATTGCCGTTGGAGAGGTGCACGTTATTGTTCCTGCTGTTCCTCGTGCTCGACCTGTGCACCTGACAGCGACGTATCGAGTTTCGCAACTCGATGTTAGTAACGTTGGTAACGACGGATTCGTCGTTGGTAGGAAATTCCGGACTGTCTCGACCCGCGCCGAATATGTGAGAGCTACAGAATAACCTGAGAAAGATCCTCTTGAATTTCCGACCGAATATCACGTAGATTATGAAATTTACACTGCTGTTGATCGTCACCATTAGATTTCCAATCTGAACCAGCCACATCGGTATATTGTTGTAAAAGGTTTCGCAGATGTTCGTCGCTAGTGGTATTATGTTGCAAACTATGAAGACTATCACAACGCACAACAGCATTGTTGCCAAACCAATTTCTCTCCGCTGGTGATGCGACAGATTCTGCAGCTCTCTGTTTGCCTTTCTCACCTGAAACAATAATCGTTCCACGCCTGGATTACTACTTCTTCTATAAAAAGCTCTGATAATAACGCGTTTTCACCTTGTACCAACTGTGATAAATAAAGTACGAGACATTCGTGAAATTTACATTTAGACGAGCCTCGTGTTCCACTTTGAAACACACAGGAATCAGCTTCTCGTATGCTGCTTTAAACCTAACTCACAGTTTACCGTTAAAATCCTTACAACTTTCTACTTCAGCTCTACCTGCTTTTGTCAAGATTGTCGACAAAGTAAAACAAAGTCCCGGTAAAATGAGTTAATCTTGTTTCCCGACGATCGTTGCTATAACTTCTTCGATTTAATTTAAAACTCCCGACGCAATTCGATATCGCCAATGGCCGCAGGGACCAGATAAATGAAGTGCTTGTTAATTTCCTCTGCGGATAAGAAATCCAAAGATGACAGATTACAACGGGAATAATAGGTTAGCAGAAAACGTACGCGAGTGCCTATTTGTTACGTCAACTATCGTTCTTTTTCATCGATAAGTTTGGTGGAGGAAAAAACGGAAAATAAATCGAATTCCGGAGGTATATCAAGACTGGTTAAAAAGATAGACACGGCAATACCAGCGGGAAAAATCTTTTGTTACGACCCCAGGCGAAGGTTCAGATTAATCGTAAAAAAAGATATAACTTAGTCGGAAAATGTCTGAAATCTTTCACCAGCGACGCTACGCGGTACTGATGATAAAAGTTACTGCATTTATCAGGAATTGAAGTTGCATTCGAGCTGCTCCGATGGCCTGGAATATCAACTTGTCTCCAGGAAATCACTCCGCGGCATAGACCGAGATAAACTTGAACGGAATTTTGTCCGTAGCTGAATAACAGGACGTTCGCAGACCACGAAAATAACGATTGCATTTTGTCTTGCGCAGAGCTGTAATCGCTGGGTCAGGAAGTGATCGATGACGATGACACGCTCTTATCCGTTCGAAGAGTAAAATATATACAAAGCTTGGAGTCTTTTGTAAAGAAGCATACCGCGGTAGACGTAGAGAGCAGCTTCAGGGTCCGGAGGAACAAAAGTCGAAAGAAGTGTTTACTACCTCGAGCTCCTAAATTAAATGGCTTTTGGTTCTAGCAATGAAAGCGTGTTAAGGATACGACGCGAGGACTCCCAAGGGACACTCCTCGCCACGTAAGAATTTTGTATCTCACAACCTTATTTGTATCCGAGCACCGTTGCGAGAATAGAAGTTGAGTAGCGGGACCCATGTGGCGTGTGGTAATTCGTAACATATTTACGATGGTGCAAACACGCGCTAGTTTCACAGACAAGGATATTCGTGCAGGATGCTCGTCCTTCAAAGCTTGGAATAACAAAATCTTATTTTTCTACCCATGCGCTCTCGTAGGTGTGCAAAAATTCAGGTACAGTGGTGAACTGAAATCTCAACATATATCTGGCACGAATTTTGCAGCTCCGGAAGGGAGCACCAATGAATTTCGGGCGAGTCTCACTGTTGGACACATAAATTTCATGACAAAAGCAATATCGGAAGGAACATGTCATAATATCGACAAGATGAAATATGGAATTGATTATTCGCCCATCGTTTTTCAACCGAGAAACGACGGAATGAAAAAGAATTTCCTTCAGATTTTACGAAAGTCAGCGATATCCGGCTGCGATTCATTTTGACGAAATTCAGGAACTCGGGCTATGATTCGATTCGCGATGCGAACTTTTTCATTCATCACTCAACCGCTGTCTGCTTGATGGAACATGCTTGTCACAATCTTGTACCTGCGTGCAGGCATATATTCGTTTCAGAGTTGACCATCGTCTCCGCGTGGTCTGCGGTATATCATCGTTGATTTACGTAAGGTGTCAAGAATGATGGTATTTCTTAAGTGCGCCAACATGCCGGATTTTCTAACTAACTAACGATCCCTTGCTGCTGGTGGAAGCTTTATTAAAAGCTTCAAGTCTCAAAACACGCCGCAGTAAAGACAAAGAGTTACTGAATTTCCGAAGATTAATCCTTCGTTGAGCAGAGAGCCCGGACACTAAAGGAGCTTCGTGAGATAATCTGCAAGGATTCGACCCTTTAAAATTGCCCGATCGACTGTCGATAAACATTCCCAACGTTGACAACCGTCCAAAGGCACCTCATCTCAGGGAGGATCAATGACAACGAGGGTATTCCGTGCAGAAAATAACTACGAACGTGAGATGGAAAATTTACCCATATATGTTCGCGGGTTAGCGGTTGCAACGGTTTGTCCCATGTGATTGGCCTTCTTGGTCAACTTGAGGCGACAATGTCATACTTTACGAGGCCGTTTCAATACGAAGGGATACTCGCAGGCCGTTACTTGGGTCAGTGGAATTAAGGTTAGGTCTATACATAATACTCATTGAAGTTGGAACGCTTTTTCGATATTCCAGTATAGATAATTTACGCGTTTACGAATTAATTATGCTGCGGCATTCGGTAGTAAAATTGATGATTCTTAGCAATGCTTGCACAACACACAGCACATATTCCAACATGAGCATATAAAGTTCCTGTTATGATTATCTTAAGGATTCGACAAATTTTTTCACTAATATTCCTCCCGAACGACATTTAAATCATTATTTTTAAGGTACACTTGAGAATTGAACGGTGCAACGAACAGGTAACGAGCAAGACCTCCAGTCTAGGCTTCTAGTCTTGGTCTCATTATTCACCCTACCAAACTTTCCAATCGCCACGGTGTCTGTTATCAAGAATAGGGGCACTTAAAACTTACGAGTACGTTGTCAGTGTTCGTCACTCTCATACAGCGAGTGTACGTACGACGTGCTTCAAACAAAGGTTGTCTGCAGCACGCGAAGCTGCAGCTACCTGCTCCGCGTAGATCAAAATTAACCCTCAATGTAGCCGACGATACAAGGTATGAGCATTTCAGGGAAATGATTGACTGCTTTAAATCAAGTTTTATGACCTGACTACAGGGTAAGGTTGGCTTTGTTCGTAAGGAATGTCTTAACAGTATTTCACGAGCGATTGTGGTCGCATCGAAGAACAGAACCGACCGTTCGACATTTATAAGCAGTCTGACGAAGATCCGGTGAAATGTTTAGCATACTTGTACGATAGTCGTTGAAAGTGCGTAGGATACAAGATTGGGACGTTCATGAAAATAACACGGTATATTCGTCACATTACACGAAAAATGTACGAGACATATAAATTAGAAAAGTGTTTAAGCAAACGAATTGATGATGGTAAACGTTTGCATCGAGTTAGATTTAATTAAATCAGTATTTCCTTCACGAACACATAGGCGACATTGTTACTTTAGAAACTGCAACTGAAAAGCCTCCCCCCAGCAATCTCATTATTGCGTCGTTTTGTCAAATGCCTAAATCATACCGTCCGAGCTATTTCCATGAATCTTGACTCATGTTGTTCGCGACTCACACCCTGAAAATCGGCAAAGGTGAATTTCGTCCTCAGCTTCTTAGTTAATCGTGAAACACGTTGCGTGAAAAATGACCATTGGTTACAATCAGCGAATTTGTATTTTTTTTCAAAAACATAATGATGGTATTTGAAATTAATTTCACGCGATTCACAGAGAATATATTAAAAAAACTCTGTGCTTGGACAAACAATACAATTTTTCAATCAGAAGATTGATCAATCATTTTATTTTTCCGTAGTTATTAACACTCGGATTATACTTATTTCAGTTTGATAAGGATCTTTATTTTTCGAAGTCAGGAGGAGATTCTCTTAATAAATCTTATTGACTTCAATTTTTGTTCAATCGTAGTTCCGTTTCATTCAATTCAACGCTGGCATACACGAATATGACAGCGATATATCGAATAAGTGATCGTTTATTACGTACCTGTCGATATATTTCCATGTTAAACCATGTGAGCAATGTAAACGGAATGGCATAGTAGAAAATAAAGTACATCCAATTGATGTAGATCGTACGATATAGTTCGTCAACCCTCATCTCTGTTGCGTTTGCGCAATAGACCGGCACTTTGTACTTCCAGTGAGTCTCTTCGGTGATCCTCATTTCCCAGAATCTGGAGCAAGTGGAAAAAGGTCGTTAAAACAGACCGTAAGTAAAAAACATTTCCATAAGAATCCCCGATCGTCTATTTTTGCAGCTGTATTCCAGTGCGGTACAAATAAGAGGAATAAAAAAAGCTGCGGAGACGAAGTGATAAAAAGACCCTCAACGGGTTGAATTTCAGGTGAAAGCAGTCGGTCGTGATCAGCTGGTCGAATCTTGTCACTCACTTCGGTATGTTGTATATTACAGAGACGACGATGATGCAGAGGACAGCCATCCGCGCCCTGCCATAGGTGCACATGGAGCGTGCCCTCAGGGGATGACAGACGGCCACGTACCGTTCCATAGTTACGGTCAAGGTGAGGTAAACTGAGACCATTTGCGCGATCGTGGCCAACGGATACAAGAACTTCACCAGCCTTGGGAAGACGAAAAACTTGTAATTGAACAAAACATTGGTTTGAGGATAGATGGCCGGCAGTCCGAACAGGAAAACCTGCAACAATGTGGTGAAAACATTGGATTATTGTCGATGTTTTGCACAGGGTTCAGTGGGGCGGGTATGAAACTTCACTGACGTGATATAAACAATCGAGTTTATACGGCCTTTACGCGTGTGACACGCCGGTACAAGTGCGACGTATGTACATCAGGATTTTCGGTGCAGGGTAGAGAAGTTCCTTGGGCTTGTGAGCCGACAGCTGAACAAATAATAATAATCGGTCTGAGTCTGAGTCTGAATACACGGGCGGAATGACTTACAAGTCCAAAGCTCATGAGCTTCAAGATCCAGGGATCTAAATCACTGTCACGTGTAAATACATGAAGGAACCGAGGCGTCCTGGTATGCCACGTAAACTTTTGTTTGCATACTGACGTCAAGTGAAAACTCACGGGGAAAATTGGATCATGTCAATGTTGGAAGTTTCTAGATTGTAAGAGCTTATCGTCGTCGCTAGAAAGACAAAAAGATGACCAAAACTGAGACTGCTTCTCGTTCGTTGTAATAATTCTGACCTGTTTACATGCCTGCATAAGGCATGACAAAGTTGATATATCGGAAAAGGAAGCGCTGCCATTACTCTCAAAGATAATCACCTGTGAAATCGATCGATTCTGTAATCAAGGAACAAATTGAGATTGGCGGCGGCTTAGAAATTGCGTGGCATAATTGGTAGGCCGTAGAACGAACGTCATTGCTGGGGTCAAGTAGATTTCGGTGAGCGTCCGTGATCCCAAGAGTCCAATCAAGGGAGCCATGCAAAAAATCCGATTCGCGTACGAAATCGTGGAGAATCAGAAACCGCGTGACCTTAATGATGCAGAGTCGGCAAAGACGGGACTGCAAATGACTTCGCGGATGAATGATTTTTCGTAAATGACTCGATGGGAGTCTTCCGATCTACGGCGACACGTGGTTACATTTCATACGGTGTGGAAACTTGAAGAAGAAAGGACGTAGCGAAAGTCTTGGAAAAAGTTTGCGACAATGCCGCGTGAGGATGCGAAAGGCGATAAAACGTGATCCATATCTGGGAAGGCGAATAAAAAGCAGTCACCCGAAAGTCAGGGAAAGTCGTAAAAGACAGTGGAAGGCGTCACCGTCCCGGGATATTATTAATAATGTTGAAAATACGCGGTACTTGGAACTTTTTGAAAAACAACCCAAGACTGTGGGTGTATGAAGAATGCCAGAAATCTTCCTCGGATAGTATCGAAGATATATTTAAAGAATCTTGTTAAACAAAAATCTATCAAGCTTTATTCCTGCAGCTTTCGAAACGTTGTACGAACGTCGAGCTTGGAATTACTCTTGCAATTAATGGCTGTACCAGAGTTACAGGGCCGTTCCACACAGCGCTACATACTCCAGGGAGTAGGATAACAGACAACTTGGTATAAAAGCGAGAAGTTTCGAAATTAATAACCTTGCAGATGTGCAGGTATGTAATCATACCTCGTACCAACGTTTTTGCAAAACGGTCTTTTTCACTGCCTTCAACTTGTGCCCGCAGAAGTTCTGTGCAACTAATGTATCATCTAAAAGCTACGAAACGAGTCAAACGTAAAGTCTGCGATGCTCTAAAATGTCTCGGTACGAGAAAAACTCCCCGAAATTTGCAAGACGGTTTCGGTACAAACGTATAACGCAAGATTAATGGAACATCGGAAACTTACCGAAGTTAAAATGAGGACGGTGTCGCATCTCGCTAGGCCGATCAATAAGTAGTTGATCGAGGATTTCATCTGGGGCCGGGAAAGAATGATCATCGAAATGATGTTGCCGAATAATCCGAACAGACCCACCACATTCAGTAGAATACCACTGGTGATGAATTCTAAAAGGGCGCCCTCTCCTACCGGAGTATCGCATTCCAGCGGTTGTTTGGTCGTGAAATGTTTCGAAGTATCGTTCTCCGTAGATCCGTTCGTTACATTTGAAGAAAAGTAAGACGTACTATTCACTGGGTATACTTCCGACATTTTGATACTTTGGTTCAGCGTACCGCATTGGTTCGCTGATTTTTCAAATGTTTGTCCAATGCATGTTTTTTATTTTATTATTTCTTTTTTCACTCTTATTTTCATTGATTACCGCGACACACGATACCGGATATTTATCGCTAATCGGAAAAATTAATTTTAAGCGTATGATTTTAAGTGAGACGATTACTTTTCCAATTAGGAAATAAACGAATTGTTCTTGCCGGAAACACAGGTACTAACACTAGGTAAGTTCATCTGCGCGCTAATCGCAAAATTTTCAAATTGCCGATTAATTGGAAACAAACTTCGATTCGGTGAAATTTTCTCGTAGTACGATTTAGGCCCAAGTTTACGTATCGCGATATTTTCCTCGTTGATCATCATCTTTTAAATTTATGCGACTTACTCAACGCGATTCGAAACGCGGTCATGCTTGATTTTTAGTTATACACGAATATACTCGCTGCGTATTTATAAAGGAATAAGCACATTTTAGTCCTGATCGCGAGAGACAATCTCACGCATTCTTCTCAAGTCGATTCTCTCAATTGTTCTATCAGCGTAGTATATTCTTTGATCACATGACGCAGGGCCACAACACTCGAAGTCGGATCATCCACCTCCAAGCTCTGCATTGTTCAGCTTTATGATCTGCAAAATACCACGGATTCAATTAGTTTATTAAAAAGAAGGTAGGCCGTTAGGGGGAACGGAAGATTAAAAAAAGAAATCAACATCACCTAATCAGACTTAACCGCAATTGAATTGTTCTTGTTGAAAATATAGGTGAATATTCGGATGTTTCGGTCTTAGAATGCGAAGATAGAAATGGATGAAGGAACCAAGAGATCAGAGATTCGTGATGAGGGTGAATGAAATCTTGACTATTGGAAATTTTTGTGAATTTTTACTGTCGGAATAGAGAATAATGCAGTGCGAATTTCACGCTTCTATATTATCTAGGAATCCTGTAGACCGTGTTTAAAAATTTCGGTTTGATTCGAAAAAAGCCGAATCGATGATTCAAAAACTGTACTTGAAGTCACTTGCTTATCAAATCTCATCACTAATTGGAGAATTGAATATTTGCTGAAACTTGGCAAGCCGCTATTTCAGTCAGGAGCTTTTTTAACGCTTGAAAACTTTGATATAAATTATCGAAATTCGCCAGCGAGTAACTTTTCCCTGACAGAAACCTTCAATTAACTTCTCGCATAATACTTATTTTCGTTGATTTAACTTTACTTCCCAAACAAAAGGAGAAAACGATATCGAATTGAGAATAGTTTAAATTAATATTCGTTTTAAATCACAGAATCTTCGATAATGTGATTAAACTTTTATTTCACTTTTATTAAAAGCAGCGGAATCAATTATCGACGACCAACGTAAGATTATACTATTATTTGTCTAAGCTATGCAAAGCGGGGAAAAACATTGTCAACAAATAATTAATCCGTGAAATTCCGATCAAAGTTTCTCACAGCCTCAGACAGCGACTCGTGCAGCGTCTATTCGAATAATCTCGTTAAAAAGACTTTCTTCGCCAACTAATTTTGCAACGTTTCAAAAACGTTGTCTCCAACTATCGTCTTCCATTCTCTGGCAATCTCCGTCGATTTGTAAAGTTAATTGGATTCTTCGGTCGAATATCAGACGCGGGAACTCGAGCCGCAAACTCACCGCACCGACCAAGTAAACTTCCGATAAGTATATTTAACAAGAAAGCTAGCTCTTTTGTTGCTCGCGCGAATCGCGTAGAAGCGAGCCTCGAACATTCTCTTGGGTAAGATAAATGTTCGGTAAGTGCTCCCGACGGGCGATAATTTTTATCGAGAGATTTTCAACCTCCTCGGCCGAGCCACTGTCAACCGCTCAGCTATCTATCGCTGCTTATTTCCGGTCCCACAGTCAAGCAGTGCCTGCCGCCCGCCTCGGTCATCCCAATTTCTTTATTCGTGACCTAGTTTTTTTTTATCATTGTCTCGCTAAGTGAGCGGCCAGCGAGATTCAGACTCCGAATCCCCCTCTGTACGCATCAGCCTTAAACGTCTGCGTCGAATGTCATTCATGGCTTCCCTCGAAACGAGGACAATTATTTCAGAAGACCAATAACTTCGTCTCGAACAACGAATTCAATTTTAAATTACGTTGAAATTAGAGCGACGACAGAAAAAAGAAGAGAAGAATACAAGGAATAAAAAACGCCGCGACGAGAGTCTGAATTATTTTGCCTCGAAAACTTGTTAATAACGTGTGAAAGGCATACAGCATGCGGAAGGATCGATTGGAAATACTGAAACGCCAAGCTTTGCAGGATCGGTATTACCAAGAGACGCTGCAAGCCTTTACGAAATTGCATACCTTAGATCAAAGCTGAAACGTATTACATTGAAGAAGACGGCTGGATTACGTATATCGCTGAAAAATTTCACTCTATCGATGTTTCGAAAAGGCTGAGAAATGCAAGCCATAACTTTCAGACGCAGACTCCGTATCGTGGAATTTACAGCCGCGTGCCGTAGCTTTGTTGCGCATATGAAAGGAAATTACAAACTTAGTAGCGGGTATGCGTTGATATTGCCCGCCGACGAGGAACAACATTCCGAGAGAGAGAGAGAGCGGAAGTATAAACGCATTTATTTCCGGTTAGCTTGAATTTACGCAACATAGAAGGGAATTATCCCGACGAATTTCATTCGGTCGAATATAATTGTCCGAAAATTCAATATCGCGCCTGGTCGAATAGCAAATTGTAAAATCACACGGACGAGCGGACTGTTAACGAATCGACCATACATATGTACGATGGGTGATCGAGTTTCCCTAGCGGTGACTAGCGTATCTACGCCGTCGACACTAATCCATGATATTTCGGTTGCTTGTGCTCGGCGAATTTCCTCCGCGGAGTGAGAAATACGTGGGCGTGAAAAAAGCAGTTCGAAGAAGCGAAGGAACAACGACTACGGAGGACGTCGTGCGTCCGACGATAATGAACGAGAGGGTTCGTCCAACCAGCCACTTCAAAGAAGCCTCACTTGGCACATGTCGCTTGTACAGCCCTGTGAATGAAAATTACGGGATAGCGAGTTGACTTTTAAAATCTCGTGGTTTCGATGAATCCGCTTCTCATTGTCAGACGCACTGAACGAGATGATGGATGCTTGGCCGGGCTGTTACTGTACATCCATAAGTACGAGTTGGGCGTGGAATGCGAGCTGAAGAGTGAAAAGTCGTGAAATAAAGGATTATCGGTTTCGACCAAGCGGTGTAAAAAGCAGAGATAGTTATATGCGTGAACTCGCCCCGCGAATCGCGAAAACAATACCGTTCGTTTTTTCACTTCAATACGTGACCGTTGTGACTGATGAGGGAAACTTCATTATACGCGCGTCTACTATTACGCTGTATTCCAGCGATTATTAATAGGTTATGAAATATTTCGGGTATTTGACATAGAGTGGGTACGCGTCCCACTTGCAGCCAAGTTATATGACGCGAAGCGATACGTGACGGGGGAATTTTCCCTAATCGATGAAACTTAACGTGGCTCTGTGAGGAACGATGCGTTCCGAGATTCGTTGCACAGCGTTGATAAAGTGTAAAAATTCGAAGCAGCCACATCGTTGACGGCATCGTTAATCTCTGCGCGAATTCGTCGAGAACGAATCCGATGATTTTCGCGAGGCGCGTTCAAGCCCAAGTAGTGAGAGGCAGGTGCCGGTCAGACAATTCGGCCGATAGTTTGGTCGGATCGAGGCTCGTCGCGAATAGCGTTTTCCCCGCCCGTCGGTGGGCGGAATGCCAAAGTATGTATTTTTGTTCGCTGTCGCAAATTCTCGCACACTCCACGCCTTAGCGTCTGCAGACCCTCATCCGCGCCTCGGGCACGACCCATTTTGGAAACAGTAGGGAAAATTTCCCCACGAGGAATAAAAGAAACCGCAAGAAATCCACTCGGCGGTAAAAAAAAATTCACAGCTATTGTAACAGTTTGCATGTATGAGACATTTGGAAATTCCGAATAGGATAAGAGGTGTCGTAAGTATCGTGCGTGGAGAGTGGTTGAAATGTGCCGCATTTGAAACGTGCCGAAAGCGCCGGATTCAATTTTTTTACTGGCGAGACTTGGAGCAGAGAAATCAAACTTTGACGAACCATCGAAGTTTCGAATGGTCCGAAACCCGATGCTCATAGTTCCGAAAGTGCAAAATGCCGAAAGGGCGAAAATGAGCAAATTTCAAAATCTTAAACATCGAAATTCCGAATATTCGAAGACATTCAAATCTGTGAATTTCTGGCTTGGTAAAATTTCACCACTTTGATCTGTTTCGTTGTTTTGGATTTTCGATATTTTCACGTTCAGATTCCTGGTCATTGTGATTTTCGTTTTTTTTTAAATATATTTTACTCGCACTCGTTGAGTAAACTGCGCTGTGTGAGTATATTTTAATTTTCGGAATTTTAATCCATCGTAACTTTACTTTTCGGAACTTTACATTTCGAAACTTTGAGCTATCGGGTTTTCGGACCATTTGAAACTTTGTTGTTTCTTCAAAGTTCAATTTCTTTACCTCAACTTTTGCCACTGAATAATTCGGAAGTAGGCTCTTTCGGAACCTTTCAAATTCGAGACTTCAACCCCGCTCCTCGTGCACGGCAGCTCGAGAATTTTTGTTCACGATGAAGAAATGTGTCACTAGAGCGAACGTACAGTATCCATATTCAATAGAACATTAAAATCGTCTCGAGATTGCTAGATCATTCTTTTTGTGAGCTTTTCATAGCACACCAGCAGCTTTTCGGTGCCAAATTTCAGTCGTAATTTCTTCTGCACCCGTCCGACTGTTACCCACGCGAAAATTGTTAGCAAGTCAGTGACACAGTCGTTGGTGTAAAGCCTCCAATATTGCTCATTTCACCAGGATATAATAGCTGATATTATTCAGAATGCGCCATCTCGACGTAGGGAAATGGGAATGCCTGCGAGGTCGTTGTCTTGGGGTTGAAATTAGCCAGGTTTCGGGAGTGAGTAAGGACGTGGGTGAACCGTGCATCCCTCAAGCCTTGAGACAAGTTCGGATGGAGTTGTCATGCCAAAAGTTACGAACTTCCCAGCAATTCCTCCTCCACGCAGTGTTACGGTCAAGAGGGTCAACCGAGACGCGTATTTACGACCTTAAGTTCCACCGATACAGATGTCGTTACATACCTACATGCCTGCGTGTATTTTCAAATTCCGTTACGCATATTTTCGTAGCCACCTTACGCCAATTGCAAATAAGAAAGGATGGACCGTGAGCTTGTAGCTGGAAAGACTTGTCCTTAGTTATATGGGGATGATGACGTGGGAGAAGCGAGGAAGCAGATACGCTTGTGTATTTCTGGTGACGGAGGCAACAGCTGACCTGCGAGCTACTAGCTTTTATACGCAAATACTTAAAGATATCGCTCCTGCCGGCGGCATAGTTTTTTATTTCACTTGACGATACGGACTAATTGTGAGACCGAGTTTGTTTCGCTCAAGCCGATTTCTTTGTAAACTTACTTAAATCTCTCGCGTTATTCCGCAAGAGCGTAATTGTTCATTGGCGATAATTAATCGGAATTATTGTCTGTTGTAATGTTGCGATGCGAACAGGCAATCTGACTATCAAACTATTTGACGTAAAGAGGAAAATACGGATCTGCTCGTATTGACGTAGGAGAAAAATTGGTACATCTATTTTTCAACGCGTTTAACAGTTTTGCCAAAAAATACTCGATACTTTAACCTATTATAAGCGAGTTGAGGTGACGAAGCGCGAGACTTTGGTTTGTACAACATATTGTAATAGCCATGCTATATTTTTAGCGAACATTTGTCGAATCGATTTCTTTTTTTCTCCAGCCAAATTTTAAACGATGAAATCTCGTAGAATATATATATTAGATTAATTACAGCTGTATAATATCGTGACAACTTAAAAGTGTCGGAAGACATGTTTTTAGATTTATTAAAAACGAAATTCAAGGCGTGGACTTCGACGACAGATCCAGATGTTATGATCAATTTTCGCGGTTGTAAGTTTTTTTTTTATTTTTTATACCCTTGAAACGATAAAGGTGACGTGAAAATAAATGACTATTCGAGGCCGGGTTTGCGAAGCTGCGCTTAAGTATGAATTTGCTGAAAATAAGAAGATCATCGTCACAGCTCAGGTGAACGATTTTTCATTCCCTAAATATTCGGGCTGCGTTCATCATTTGACAGCCATAAATTTCAACAAAAAGAAGAAGGAGTGAAAAATAAATCTAATATCCCGAAGGGAGGACGAAAAATTGGTGCGTGGTAAGTCTGGATGATTTGATGCGAAATGACCCTGCTCACATTTCGATACACATGAACGATCCTATCAATTTCGGTTACAAACCGTAACCGAACTTTAACCAGTGATACGGCAAAGCGTTTATTGACCCTTATCCGAGTAAACGTGCTTTACTACTTTTCGAAGGAAATTGGCTATAAATTTAACATTCCGTACATTAAACGATATTTTCACGACGGTTTTGATACTCTTCGAGAAATCGAAACGGCTATTGTACAGTCACACGCGTGAAGTATAAAACTCACTATTCTACGATATTATAAATTTGTTGTACTCGCTAAATTCACCAGAAATTTTAGCACAAATTTTATTACCACATTGTGACATCAGAGAATTTCCATATCCACGAGCTTTCGCTTCTGAACTTAATTCTATGTATATTTACACGAAAATATACGGTGGCGAGAAGTCGGATAAATTTTCACTGTTTCACCGAAGGATAATTACTTCGGGTAACCCTTAATATGGGACCGAAGAGCTGTAATCAAGGCTCCGTAGGTGAAACCGTGCACAACTTAATCCAGACGTTACATTATACACATTCCGCCTGCCTAGAGAAACTGGATTTCCCTCCACACGTTAGGCCAAATTGTTTCAGGGAAACTCCTTCCACTGATTACCACACAACGTGCTCACGTGGCCGGCGAAGAGTAGCTAATAAAACAAGCTGTAATCACACTATTCGACCCCCGAAGATGACCCTCTGACCCTAGTATTAGTAGTCGACAGCTGTTCCAATTATTCAATTTTACGTACCTATGTGTAATATTATATTCAGTACGAAACTACAGTCCGGCGATTTTGACCATTTCTCTGATTTAACTTTGTCACGCGTTTTAACAATTTTATGAAAACATCCAGGCTTGAAGATTGCATCTGCTTACGGACGTAAGAAGCATGGTAATCGAAACATAACAAGCTTGATACGTTTAAATTGTAACAGACATCGGGTTTGCAAATTCAACGACTTACTGAGCAATTTTCAATAATTTTTCAGCGATAAACTCGAATTTATAGACTTTATCCGACTTTGACTAGGGAGTTGAAAAAAAAAACCCGGTGCAAATGGTCACGAAAAATGTGCAAATGGAGAAAAATGCCTTCGTTGAAAAGGAAAAATCGTAAATCGTCATGATAGCCCATTCGGGATAGTTTTCAGTTACATGCGGTGTAGATGAATTATTGCCAACAGCTAAAGTTGTCGGCACTTCTACGATCGTTTCGAGGTTCGAATGTGAAAAGGTAAGAATCGATTACCGCTTGCTGCATGAATTAGTCGAAATAGAGAGGAGTCAACTTGCCTTAAAGCGAATCGCAAGGGGAACATTCGACAGTTTCGATACGTCCGTTCCTATTTTAAACTCGAGTTCACGGCGAAGGTAAATTTCGTGAAAAGCCGATGGACGAAATCTTCAGGCTGTGGACTCGCGGAAGGGAAATTTCCCCGCGCAATTATCAGAGATATCCGTTCAGAGTCCATCCCGCTGCTGGAATATAAACGCGGCGTCGTTAAACGTCGCAAGAGATTTTATCCCCGAAAGAGGTAGCACCGATTGTACACCTCGCACGTTGTACGAATGCAGGGAGAGAGAATCCAGTAGCTTTAGATCCCTGTGAGAAAAGTTGGACGATAAAACGCGGCGTTGTGGAGTAATTGAAAAACTAGGGGGAAGAAAAGCTGCCGTAAAATATCCCACTGATGTGCATAAATGGGGTTTCCGATTCGGAAACTCGAGTCTCTGCGGCTGCAGATTACAGCATATTAAAAACTTGGTCTTTCAGCGGAGCTCGAGAAGTTGCGTGGGATGACTCGATGTATTCTTGCAATCCGAACGCGGTGGCTTTGAGCGTTCAAAATCTTGCTTTATTGCGTTTTTTATTTTAGCACGCAAACGCGTGTCTTTGCGCCCACGAAATTCCCCCACTTCGTTATAGTCTAAAGTTGAAAAAAATGACTGGTCCAACAGAATATGATCAGAGTGACGAATATTCGGTTGGGTAAGAATCGGATTGGAAGAAATTACGGTGTTTTCATCATCTAAGCTCACGCGTCCATTTGGAAAAAAATGATTACCAAATTTTTTACGAAAAGTTGAAGACTCGAAAAGTCGATATCGGATCGACAGTTTCTCATGAAAATAACCACGTACACAAAAATTATGGCACTATTTTTTGAATCTCGAAACTTGTTCACTCGCATTTGATTAAATCTTTGAAAATAAAAGTATTTTATGTCTGATTTGAAAGTTGCGATAAATCGCGGTAGGTAGTTACACGGCATGTGTGTACGTACAAAGGCAGTTACCGAGTAGAAAGAGAATAGAATGCAGGAATCGAATTGGAGAACTGTTTTACGACGTGAGTCAAGGGAATCTTGAGGGTTTGGAAAAACGGGAAGGGAATTATCACGTATCGGGGACGCTGTCTGGGACTGTCCGGAAAACGTCCGGCGAGGAGGTTTGGAGTCTTGGGAGTTTCAATTTATCTTCCCAGCTTCTACAGCAGGGATACTTTTCTAGGTTTCTGGAGCAGCGAACTTGAGCGAAAATTCTCTCAGTCCATCTACACGCGAGATGAAATTCCAAATTTCAACGTTAAGTTCGTCGTTTCCATAAATCCGATGCGTTACTCGCGGAGGTTTGTTCACCGAAAATGCATAATTTTCATTTATTTTATGATATGACGGGATGATCGCTTTTTAAAATTCGATAATAGAAAATACTGGAATTATCAGTAAAAGCTTAGATATCGCTGCTTCGTTTCAAATCCCTTCAAATTTGTTAAAAATTCTGTAGATTCGTTCGAATCTAAGCTTTTGTTTATGATTTCGGTATCTTTGATTTCTCTATTTCTAAAAATATCTTTGTAGCTAATTGGTAGTACGATAATTTGATAAATATTCAAGGTACGACAACGTAATGAAATCACTAAAACGTGTGAAATTTTTGCGAACCGAGCACTTTGAGAAGCGAGAACGAAACACGACGTGATTTCGTAATTGCAGAAAGAACATATATATACAATCATCCACGTTATTAACACGCAACATTTTGCGTGATAAACACTTTGCGAAAAATGAACTACATTTGGCACATAATCGGATAAGAAATTTCCGAGCTGAGCTTTTACTCAAAGCCCAAGCGGCGAGTAAAAACTACCAGAGTGAAAAATTCCGAGTGACAAGCTGAGCTGGGTGTGTGTGACGCGTCTCCTTTTTCATACCTCGTATAATATATATTAGTCGATGTAACGCGGGTCCGGACTTTTATTAACAATACGGGCGCATTTACAACTAGCTCCCAAATCCAAGGCGATATTGTTACCTAATTTAGCAAGAAGCCGGCAGATTTTCCATTGCCTACCGGCCATCAACCATCACAGTCGTGAAAGAACGGTAATTAACCTTTGACATACAGGCTCAAGGTCAGAGTATCCTCCGCTCCCTCAAGAAATGGCAGTAAATGCGCGCGATTTACGCCACATTCATTTTAGGAGATTCACGTAAAAAAGCTCGTTTCCGTGCCTTCTAGTTTGATGCCTTCATTTATTGTTCCAGAAGCTAGATGATCTTCCAGTTTTTTTTGTTTTTTTTTTTCCTTTCTATTTATTCATTTCCCGTTTCGTCATACCGAAGAAGGGAAGTTGTAATATCAAGTCGAAAAATCAGCAGTGCAGTTTTCACTTCACGTTCCGTTTTCTTATTCATGTGTACGTTATTCCTGCTTTTCAGATATCTCTCAACAAACGTCAAAACACATTATTCTGCGGTGTATTAATATTGATTGAAATTATTTTCCGTGTCATCGTTAATTTCACAGACATATATACAACCTGAACGACCAAGAAAGAATTTCGTACCTTGCAGAGTTTCTACTTATTCGGGTGGTTGAAAAATGGGACTAGGCATACTGCCTGATACAACATGGAAAAGTAAAAGAAGAAGGGGACGAAGAAATGGCGCGACGAAAAAGGAAACTCAATCATCCAGAGAGACGGCTGAAAGCATCGGCGAATTCTTGGAAAAGATGACGATAGCACAGCTAGCACGCTCTGCAGAATGGTTACAGAAGTAATTGCCGTATGAAAACGATGAAAAAAAGTTATCAGAAGCCAAAAATAAGCGCGGAATTGTTGAACCGTGAAGGGCTCGGTAGCTGCCTTAAAATAAACCAGAATGATGAATATTTGCTTGCTAAAATAGCGTGGAATGGATGCAATTTATGCTTCCGTTTAGCTTCTGACGAATCGCCTAATGCAGTGACATGAACATCTCCCGACACTGCAGCTGAATCGATTATGAAAGGTGGAGTGTTTGCTGACGAAGGCAGTGCGCTTATCCACCTGAAATTCACTCCCGATAACGTTACTATGCACTACCTTCGTTCGATATTGTTTATCAAAATTATCGGGAAAAATTACACACGGCTCGTTTGATCGACCGACAATCTAATGCGTTACGCACTTGTTTGCCAGTTTCTATGAATAACCGCACGACAAACAAACGACCAGTTGAGCATGAAGCTTAAATAACTGGTGTGATAGCTTAGGCAAGTGGAGATTTTACATTTCGATGGCTAATCGTAATCCTACTATATTTGTTTACCTAACGTATCCAATTATTTCCATCAACTATCGATCGACGATGATTAACATATCACCGTTGTTTGTTCAAGCGCGCTTCGCGAATGCCGAAATTAGGCGTTCGATGAAATCTGCTTTAAACGAGTAATAATTTTCAACACATGACCAAATCTCAACCGCACTTTGCCGGTTAATCTGCCTTGTAAATATTTTTTTCGAAAATGCCAATGTACAGTGAGCAGCGGTGAAGCCGTAAAATATTTTGTCAGCGCAAAGTGAACTTGATAGGTACAATGATGTTGAGCCAAATTCTGTGACACGATGTTGTTCTGTCCGGTCTTTACTTTAATTTATTTTGATAATATTTAAAGTACAATTTTCGTATCAAGTCGCAATTGTGCCGCCTTTATTGTGTAAGTACATATAACAGCAGTAAGTAAGATTGGATTGTTCAATTATTTCAACCATATAATGGAGTAATTTGATTCTGTAACGCGGCATTCAATGTGCGGACAGCAATTAGGCGCACATTTTTACCGCGTGTAATATCGACGACGGAGGATAGACGTACAGATTTCTGTTTGAAAGTTTTAAACCAGACATGAAAAATAACAGTTTCGCGAGGGGTTGCCGCCTTCACCGCAGGGGATAGTCGGTATTTTAAATTAAAGCGTGGGAGGGTGCAAGCCTTTCTTCTTCTATCCGGAGCTGGCTGTAAGCAGGAACGCCGAAAGGTGACGTCCGTCGTTTACGGCGGGTTGATATTAAAAGCTGTAAACTGGTTTTACGGTTTCCCGTGTTACCCGTCTTAATGCCTCGAATTAAGGATGAAAAGAAATCAGATACGCCGCGGCTCTGGTTAATAATCCCAATCTCGACCTGTTAGCGTCGAGCTGGAAGGAAGATCAGCTCGCGTATCCTTAATTGGGCTGAGGCAAGGATCTCGGATGGCTGGCCGACTCGCGGGATGAATTAATGATGAATGTCTCGCGAGAGACGCACGCGATGATCCTCTAACTCGATCCGGTAATTAGCCGCAAGTACAAGACGGAAGCATGAGGCGGAAAGTCATTAATGCAGCTTCAGCTTCTAGCCCACTATCTTCCCTGTCGCAAGAAACATTCCCCGCATCGTTTCACAGATCAAAGTTTTACGCAGGTTAATTTTGGATGACATTTCGCACGGTGGATGATTAACGCGTTGTCTTTCACCCGAAGTTAATACTCGGAAAGCAATTTTTGCTCTGCTGTCACGTGTTAAGTCAGTCGTCGAAATGATTGTTTGTTCTGATTCTAGGACCGTTTTACGACGGGCTCAATGTTTGACAATTCGGTACGTGATAATTAACCGTTGAATAACGAAAGAAGAAAAGTTGTTGAATCTAGTGTGAACGGCTTTAGAGTGAAAATAAATTAAGGCTTTGCGTTACACTTCGTCGTTGTTTTCGAGAATATCGTATTCAGAGTGGCGATGTGCGTTAAAAATAAGACGCAAGGGTGTGTGCCGCGAGGGGCCAAAAAGCAAGAATATCCGAGGGATTTCAAAGCGAGAAACAACGATGCGCGGTCCCTTCGGAGCACTTTCAAAGCTACCCTTGTCTTCGGGGGAAAATTACAGGCAAAGAGAATGGAGAAAAGAATGAAGAGAAGCGAAAGACGAGCGTGATCGCTGAGACTTGGACAAAACGCAATCTCGGCACGCTGATCCTCTGCTCCAGAGTTAGGGAGATACATCTCCGTTTTGCGAAATATCATCCTGAATACCCTGCTGGAAAACTGTTGTGCTCCTGAACAATGCATAAGCGGGTAATTTTGACGGATGCTTTATTACGTCGTTTGCTTAATTAAGAGGATGAATAAACGCAAAGTCCAGTCAAGGGGTTACGTGGGTCTTGAATTTTCCAAAAATCTGTTTTTTCTATAATTTTTTTTCCAGCTTAATTACAGAACTACTAATTGTTTTACCACATATAGTTCAAATGTTGTTCTCTCATGTGCCTTAAGTTCGATTAAAATATTTCTTTGATTATATATATATATTTTTTTTTTTAAATTACAGAAAAAACAGATTTCTCAAAAATTCAAGACCCACGTAAACCCCTGGTTAAAAACCTACAGTCTGAACAAAAAGTTTGGAAGGAAAAGGATCGTTTGAATAAGCTGGAAAAAATTGGTTTTCCGCTATAATTTTCATCACCATGAAAAAGAAAAAGTCTGTCGGTAACGAACGAGAGAAAGATCTGAAACTGACAGGACTTGGCAGCTGGATAAAAAAGTTTTGACAGAATAATTAGAAACAAAGATTTTTGATGAACAGGAAATCGATAATTGAAATATATATATATATATAAACGGAAAAACACAAAGAGTTTATTTAGAAAAAGTAATAAGGAGAAAAAAGTATATGTTTATCGGTAAAACATTGAAATTCGATTTATTTCCAGTAGAGGCGGAAGTTTGGATTGAACAGTACATGGTGATTTTTCATGCCCGTCAGTTGATTGTCAAAATCTGTAAGTTTCAAATTTTTTCATCGAGCCGTTACCGAGATCATCGAGGAAGTTTCTCGAGCAGACCGATTGGCTGAAATCGAAACCGAAATTGTTTTTTGAAACCTGGTTTTCGGATTCTAGAGGTTCGAAATTGTTACATTAAAGTGAGAAAGAGTAATTTTCGACGAAGGCCAATCTTATATCATCTTATATCACCAAAGGCGATGCAAAGTAAATATCTTCTGCAGTGAATTCGAAGGTAATTAAATCACTATTATATTATACAAAGGCATCTGACAAAATTTAAACAACATAAGCGCAGACACTAACAATTTGGTAAAAGGTTTTACAATGAGAACGTTGTAAATGATCGAACTCCGGTGTTTTTGATTCTATTTTAATATTCTTTGGTCTATTTTGCCCACTAACTAGATTCTGGCACATGGTCTAAAAGCATTCTAAAATTTTCAGACCACCTCCGGGGATCCTTATGGCGAACAAAATGAGCCCACGAACATTATAATCGCATGAAAAACACCAAAGTTTGATCATGTCGAATGTTTTAATTACAAAACATTTTCTCAAATCATTGGTGTCTGATTAGCTTGTGTTATTTGGTACCTTTTCGCTAACATCATTGGCGTAAATAATGTTGCTTGAGTTCATTAGAATTGTTTTTCATTATGTTTTCCAAACTCGTGATTCAGAGTCTGGGTCTGATTCATCTTTAAGAAAAATCTGAAACCTACATCCCGTGAACACGGAATTGGCATTCATCGAACGTAATGCATTTTCGGAATATTCGCCTACAGGTTAACATTGGATATCAAATTAGCGGATGGTTGATAAGAGAGAGCTAAAAATACGGAGGGAAAACCTCCCGGGATACAAGCAGGACGGATTATCGATAACGTTCGGCAATATACGGATTATCTGAATCCAAAACATCCTTTCCATTACTGACTCACGAAAGAACCTCGAGAGTTTCGTGATCGATGGTTAATTTGCGAAAATACGAAGACCTTATTTTTCCTTCAAGTTCGAGCCATTTCTGATTGAAGAATAAAAGCATTCCCAAGTCTGCGTATGCGTACAAATGGAGCAGAGAGCTTTTTTACAAGTCGTCAGAGATCCATAAAATACGATTTACGATATGATGTTCAGCCTGCGACATTTTTTTAGAACCGTTCGTCGCAAGACTTTGAGGAGAGAAAAAAAAAAAAAATTCTCACATAAACCAGCAGTGAAAATTATTCTCGTTGCGAATTTGCGACGTCGGATTTCACAGTTGAAACTGTAAGACAGCTTAGGAAAGCACACTTTTCGTCATTTCTTTAGCAGCACGCTGTGGTGAAATTATTCACGAATAACTGGGAAGACTTTAACGTAAGTACATAATTAATCTCATCACATTCAGGCTTGATGCGCTCGCGACGCTTATATTTATCCTGGCGCCTTAAATTTACCCCTTTGCATAACTTTTGTCTACCCTGGCATTCTGTATAACAGTCAAATAATGAAACGAGGGAAGAAAGTTTATATCTCCAGTTTCACGTATAATAAAACGTGACGGTAATCGGTACGCGTAGCGAAGAGAGGGTAAGTTTTCGTTACGTGATCTCAAAAGTTGGCAAACATTTTTTTTTTCGAAGTATATGTTGTGTATCATTTATCGTACGACTTGAAAACCCAAAATTTGTTGCAATGTTTTATCCATTTGTGACAAATTTATGCGAATTTGGCTTGTTTCCGGTAAAGTAACTCTCGAATATTTGATTTATGATATATCCGTAACATCAGATCGAAACGTTGTGAGAAAAATAACTTTTTTCATTCTCGCTGTAGAGCGAGTAAAAACAACACTATAGGATTTCCACTGATCCGGGGTTAATTTGTCTGAAAATTCGGACCAAGCCAGATTATCCGAAGCTTATTCAATCCCAGGATATGAAATTTGATAAACACACGTTACCGAAACTTTGCGATAAAAACTATATTCGAATTTTACATCGGGTCGCGAATCGTTTTCTCTGACAATTTCACCGCATATGGTAAGTGAAAAAAATTCAATAAAAATCACCCTCGTATAACCGGGAGCGAAAAAGAAATGCGTAATGGAGGGATATGATAGCGGCTGAAAAGAAACCGGCAACGCATCTCGCAGATGCCGCAGAGAAATCTGAGAGGCTCATCTCACCGAGCTTACCAAATTGGATGCGCAAGCGATTCCCGCAATACCACCGTGTTTTACTACAAACTTTTGAAAAAAAAATTCGTAAAGCTCAAAGGTAAAAGGGTGGTAAATAAGGTTTTAAATTTTGCCTGACGGGGATTTTTTCAGGCAATTAAACTCACTATTCACCTGCTTTCGGAAATTTCATAACCGTCACAGAATTATGCCACCGTTTTACCAGCGCGCGAGAAAATCTGAGAATAAATTAAGACCCTAAAGACTTTGAAAGGTTCGACGCATTGTGTTCGTACCTTCTTATAAATTTTTTGATATTTGTGTTTTTCCGAAGTTTTACGCAAGAAAAATAAAGGGAAAAAACAACTGAACTGACCGTTTATTACGTATCACTTTTTTTTTTTTACAGCTCCACTACAGCGACGAAGTTCAAATCAAACCGAAATTTTTATTTTATACACAGATTTCGTACGGTGATTTATGACGTTTTTTCTTCGATTCCTTTTCTTTTAATATTTCCAACTGCACAAGTTTTCTCCGCCAGTTAAACGTAAACGGGAATTTCGCTTGATTGATTCTACACCGCGCATTCCTGCAATTTAATTAATTGCCGGGATTTGTGTTTCTTCAGCGTTATCGAGCGTAGATTGATTGACATTAGCACCGCTTTAATCGGCCAATGTAAACACTGTAACAGTCCGGCATCCCAAGTCGAGTTATTTACACAGTGCGGAAATTCTTTTTCCACACACCGGACACTCTGTATGAATGTATATATTTGAGAGTAAATAATTCCACCGACGATACGTGTAACGAGACACCCAAGTTACGTGCGCGTTTCAATTTTGAACAAACAAACACCGCTCGACGAGGGAAAATACTTCATCGAACACACATACACAGTTCGTTATTGTACATGGTATAATCGTCAGGACGAGTTGAAATATTTTTCATATCCTTAGCGTATGTAATGTAGATACATATTCACCATTAATCACTGTCTATATTTCCCCCGCGTATATGATAATCTTCAAGTCGTAAATCTTTATAAAATCACACCGAATCACTGCAGCACAGTTTCGTTGCACGATAATTCTTTAATTTCGTTATTAAATCCCCGCTCGTTACACATTACGCGTGATATTAAAATTCAATTTTTCGACGCACTGTTTGCATGAGGTTAAAAAAAAAAGCAAACTAGAAACAGAGTACGACTTTCACCAATTGAATTTAAAAAAAAAAAAAAATTGATCCATCGTAGTAGAATCAAGATTGAGATAGAATTTCACAAAAATTCGACTCCAACTTTTTATCCGAGTCGTAGTTTCTCCGCAAGTTGCGAACTCGCTCAACAATTCTCAATACGTGTCATCCGTCGTCGTATTATAACGATCCGATTGTTTTTCGTTTATCTTCTATTTATCTATTATTAAAAATCCTGCATTCCGAACACCGGCCGGTGTAAATCACGGCCTCAAGTCGAAGCGCTCACCTCGGACAGCGCACTGAGCGACCAGCTCCTGGCGAAGGTCCGCGTCGACGGTCGCCGGGGTGGCGTCGTAGACCTTGGCAGTGAGTTTCGCCTGCGCTCTAGCGACGTCGTCGAAACCCGGTGTCAACTAAACGTCGCCAAAGTGCCTCTCCGTACGTTCGGAATACGTATGCGCAGTGTAATCTTTCATTCTTTCATGCTTTCTCACCGAATACCAGGAGACGGACAAACTATCGAATTGATTGGACGGTTGTAACGCCCGATTTTTATAAGCTGCAGTTCGACCACTGCCGTCACGGTTTCAAAGTTGAAAAAGCTTTTTACCTCCGTTTTCTTGCGATTCGGGTTTCTGGTGGGATGCGACGTTGTTTTATCATGCACTGAGAGAAATTTTTAGTTCCGGTCACCGCTCGGTCCTTAACGATTTTCATTTTTTACCACAATCGAAAAATATTGTTCTAGGTGGAAAGTGAAAATTAGTTTTCTAGCTGTTGCCGGAAAGTCTAGTATCCGTTGCTATTCTTTCTCATTGCGATCACTGTTGCTATATTTTCTTGCAACTGTTGCGAAAATTTAATGCTTGTGCAACAATAGATTCATGTTACAGCCTAAATTTAACTAAAAAAGTAGAGAAAACCTCACAAACTGATTTTGCGTTGCAATTACCAAAAAAGGATCGACGATTGCGCAAAACGGTTACGCGTACCTCGTTTTTCGTAATCCCAACAATATTCAAACAGTTTTTTAACGATACCTATTTTACTGAATTTTTCTAGCCACTGTAAAAAACGAAATTTTTCTCAGTGTACGAGTGTTGCGTAAAGACAATGAGATGCCGATCGGTTTGATCGCTCGGTTCTGCGTGTTATAATCGCAAACATTTCGAGCCGGGGACAGGATGGCTGCTAGTTTTTGCCAAATACAATTCACGACATTTTCAGGCTTTCCACGACCCAAAACCCAGTTTTTTCTTTCGAGACTCGGATACTCTATAACATCTGTGTTCTCGATACAAATTTTCGTATTCTTCTCATCGTTTCGTCGTCTCTTAAGAAATGCCAGAAAAGAATTACTCAAACTTTGAATGTGTAGAATTGATATTTTAATTTTGTTACACGATCGTTTTCAACTTCCCTGACAAATCCAGGCTATTTGCAAGATTTCTAGGCGAGTGACCACCTTGAAGATCGTTTCTGCCGGCTCATTTTATACCACGAAAAAATTCGGAGAACACGTATAAAACGATACGCGTCTACATCTTTTCGTATCCGTTAACCGCCGAAAGTATATTATGTGTGTCATAATGAGCCTGAAAGCTTGAGACACGATATAGCATGAATGAGAAGCAATCAAGAAAATTGTCGGAGCTGAAGAATTTTTTTTCCCCAAAAAAGAAAACAAACTAGCCTGGAGCAGTAATTAAAGGGTCGTGAGCCGTACGTGGTTTCGTTTCTTTTACTCTAATATCCCAAGTCATTTAATTGCAGGTTTGATTGAGCGACCGGGTTAGCGAAAGCGAAGAAAAACAACGGGGCGGGGTTGAAGTTCCGAATTTGAAAAGTATGAGAAAGAAGTCAAACTTTCACGAAACAAGTAAATTCCGAACGGTCGGAAACCCGATGGCTCAAAGTTCCGGAACGCAAGATTCCAAAAATTCAAGGCACGACAGAGCAAAGTTCCGAAAAGTAAAGTTTCGATAGAGTGAAATTCCAAAAATTGAAATACACTCACACAGCGTAGTTTACTCAACGAGTGGATGTAAAAAATCAGTAAAACCGAAAATCGGAAAGACCAGAATTCTGAACGTAAAAATATCGAAAATCCAAAACAACGAAAGATCAAAGTGGCGAAATTTACGCGAAGCCAGAAATTCACGGAACTCAAACTCTTCGGAATCATTCAGAATTTCGATGTTTCGGATTGTTGAGCGCTGGGTTTCGGACCATTCGAAACTTTCATGTTTCGACAAAGTTTGATTCCTGTACTTAATTCGGAACTCTTCAAATTCGGAATTTCAACTCCGCTCCAAAACAACGCAGCTGTACAATTGACTTAGGAACGAGTAGAGCGCGCATATTCGGATTTCATTAATCTCTTGGTTAATTCATATACTTTTACCGAATCAGTACATTATTGGCTGATAAAAGCTCGTGTCCGGCTGCAATGAAAAGACTTTTCCGATCAGTACCGAATGTACAGTGTAACAATTGTAACATAGACGGAAAAGAAGAGCTCGAAAAGCTGCTTGCATGACCCCGACGTAAGTAATCCAGCTTATTGCTGACTCCAGAATTCGCAAATGTTTCCTCAAGGGAAAAGTTTCCTCCGGACCGCCATTTGTTACCTTTCTAAGGGGGCAATGACCGTTGTTCTCCTGCCCCATCGTTATCCTGAGCTTCAAAAGCTTACCGTTGAATACAATTGCAGTAACGGGATGAAAGGATGGTACAAAATAATTGCAACATGTTGGAAACGACAAAAATTTTGCACGTAAAACCTTTCACGAGTAACGTATTTGGTAATTCAGTGTCTCTACGAGGAAGGTTCATTCGGTTTAGGATCGTTGAAAAACGGTGCCAGGTATGCGAAAGAAGTTGCACTGCAGTAAACGATAAAACTTGAAAAATACGGCTACGTGTAAGCTTCGAGCAAAAAATGGCGTGCGGGGAAAAGGTAGTGGGTAAGCTTTCCATTTCTCCCTTGGTATGTAGAACGAAAAAAACAAAACTCGGGTAAATAGATGCTCAAGTCGATGCCCGAGTGACTCGAATATTGAAAACTTTGAATCCGTGGAAAGGGAAGCCCAGATTTTTCGTGCAAATAAATATACAAGTGGGATATTCGACGCGAATGATTCTCCGTGGTAAAAGAAAAGTTTTCCCGACATTTCAGTGTTGATTTGTTGCTTTGCATTGCAAAGAGATGTTTTGCTAGCGTGAAATAAAGTTCAAAATCTTTATTTGGCATATTTAATTTCCCTCCCTCATTAAATGAAAATAATTTTAAGAATCTGCCACGCCTCTTTAACGCAACGCATTCGCCAGTATCTGACAACTACACTTGCGCGAAAAAATATCGTTATTGTGAAAAAAGCCTGCCTGCGGAAAATAAATCAAGTACTGGTGTACGATATGCGGAAAGTCACTCGACCCGTTTGCCACTAGTTTGATATATTTGAAAGGGCAGAGTGGTGGGTCCTCTCTGGATAAATATCGCGCTATTAGGTAGTAAAAATTTTCACCGAGTTAACAATCCATCAACGGGAAAGCGCGTAATATGCATCGTAGCTTCTGTTTTAGACGAAAAAATTTTCCGCCGTTCCGTGTTGTCCGGGAAAAAATAACATATCCAATTTTTCATCTCGCGCGTAACGTGGGTTGAAAAAATAGATGGATAAATGCAATTATTGGGGTCATGGATTTGGCTCGGCGAGGATGCACATTACGTAGACGATCGCGTTTATGAAACGGTTTCAAAGTGTCGGCATGCTATCAGAGGGGCTTTTCCTGTATACATAAACATCGTCGAAGGCCTTCGTCTTCATCCTGCAGGACGTCAGGGATGCCCTCGGATACCCCGAAGGGATATACGTATCGGGTTATCGGTCGGATTCAACCCTCGTTGGGGGCAACATTTTTTATCAATTGTTGAGGGATGGAGAAAAAAGAAAAGTAAGGATAAACAGAAACGCTCGGACGGACATTATTTATCCAGACTGTCAGCTTCTGACGATCAACCTTCCTATCTCAATTTCCGCGGGGCTTCGCTTCATTTTTGACCAGCGGTAAATTTTTTTTTCTCTTCCACCTCCGTTTCCGTTCAACGTAGGACGTTTTTTATACTCGAGTATCTACTTCAGTTTTCCGCATCGTGCTGTGCTTCGGGCCAAGAGGTTCCACATTGTTTTACGGTCGTGATTTGCGATATGATAATTTCGCATTCTGCACCCGATAAGTTTATTCCTGAATCACTTTGCGCGCGTTAATCAACATCTCCACTTCCCGATTCACGAGCTTTTTCTGCTTCCTCAATTTTTGCAATATCGTCTACTCGAGTTTATCTTTTAAATCTGCTCAATCCGCTCCAGGCTTATTAGGAAGCGATCTTTTAAACCAGTTTTAGATTGTTCGGAGAATTGATTCTGTTTACATATTCTTTTCACAGAAATAATTAGCTACGTGTAAAATGATAGGAAAAAAATATTGCGAGAAGCGATAAATAAGTACTACTAAGAAAATATCTAGAACATACTCAAAGTGAAAATTGAGAGTTCATCCTTCAATACACGTTTAAACACGAACATTTTGAAAGATGAATCTCGGCTTTGTCAAAATATTTTTACAGTTGGGTAAAAATTTCGAGAAGAGGTTAACAGCTTCTTTCAACGAATCCGTATATAATAATTCTGTCGTGGAAGCATTTCACTGGAGAGATTTGAAGAATTGACGGCGGGCCGTTGGTTATATCGCGGGAGTAAAACGAGAAGAAAAAAAATGGAAGATTAGTATAACTAAGCTCGTGGATGAAGATGAAGAAGAAGAAGAAGAAGAAGAAGAAGAAGAAGGAGAAACTCGCTGACGGTGGTATACTAACATAAATTCCAGGCTAATGCATCGCGGGCGGAAGCTATAATTACGATGGTATAATATAATCGTTTAGCGCAGATATTTCGCCCCACGTAGAGTATTTCGTCCATCTTCGCAGTACGTTCGTACCATAAATATTCCAATGAACACCCGGCTGCTGCTAACATTTTTTTAATTTTTCTATACAAAATTCTAACGATCTCTTCGTCAGTCCGCGAAAGATTTCACGAGCTTTACGCGCCGCGTGACTCGTGGCGAGCTAAAAAACACGCGTATCAATCCATCAGGGGAACATGTGCGATTACTAATGGACGTGGAACTCTTACGTGTGTGACACCATCGTCGTCCAGCGGCCATTATCCGGTGGTTATGGGTAATATCTTTTAAGATGCGCCATCGTACGTAACAGGCCTATTTTAATCTAGGTTTATTAATAGTATTTCGTCGTCGAGTCGTTGTTGTGTCCCTTTCGTATTTAGTGACACACGGCGGAATTGGAACCACGTATAATGAATTCTTAATAAAACTCAACCGAGGTGGAGTCGATCTTGATAGGCGATAGAATGGTAAGGAGGAAAATACCTCTAGAGTCAGTTATTTATGTACAAGTTAGTACAGCGGTATCAGTTTGAGTAGAATACTCGCAGCTATAATGGTGATATAACCGACGTTATTTCGCCTATATCTTTGCAAATTAAACTCACTAATCATTTTAATGTTCTACTTTAACTTTGAACTGCGAGTCCAGTCGAATGACCGTGTATTTAAAAAAGAGATTACCGTTTCTGCCAGTCAAAATTACTCGGTAATCGAGTATATGTATACTTATCTTCAAGAATAAATTGGCCCCACCGTCCGTTTAAATAATTTCTAACTACAGCGTTGTTTGTCGAAATGATAGTTAGCACGAATAAAACAACATCCCTAAAATGTAACAGAAATGCTTCCGACCAAAATCGAAAAACGAAAGCTATGGTATCAACAATTCGAAAATAGTCGTTATCATCAGAACGCCCGAAATAATTGAACTCTGATATTATTCGAATTTGCTCGGATTCAGTTGTGCCACATAGCATGAATTTAATTTTTTTCATGTTCACCATCATTAGCGGAAAAAAGATCACTGGAGATTTTTCTGGTGAATTTGCCAAGTTCAGCATATTTCTTGTTTTTCAGTTTGTTCGACAAATAGGATTCGAAACGTAATTATCGATGCTAGGTATTCTTCGGTTTAATGGGAATGGCACCAGCATTGGTAGAGAAAGGGAAAAATATGGTTTTGAAAATTTTCTTTCAGATTCATGATTGCACGATGCTTATAAGAATCCTGAAAAAATCTATGTGACAGCCCGACATTTTGCGTAAAAGAAATTAGATAGGGTAGTCTGAAATCTATCAAAGACCCATTACCATAAACATTTTTCCCGTTTTGAGATGGTTGTTCGTGGTTTTCAATGCCCGAAAACCAGTAGTGATGTGCGTTTGATAATATTGAAAAATGCAAAGATTCAGCAATTTCACCGGAGGCTACCCTTAAACAGTTTTTTCTTGGTACGTAATTTTAGATTCAGACGGTAACCGGCCGATAACCAATCCTTAAAAAAAAAAAAATGGCAGGCCATTTCTAGTCACCGCGTTTAAAACTAGGTAGACTTTTATAAATCTCGATGCGTCTCTCTCCGTGATGAGTTAGACGACGTTTACGATCACGTGACGACGGTCGAGTCCTTAAAGCTTACATAGAAACGACGATAAAAATTTCTGCTGTTTGCATCACCTTCTTTATCATCACTTAGAAGCTCTTCCACATCCGGATAAGTTTGTGGTTTTGTAATAAAGGTGAAAGACCCTTTCTCATCACTTTTGTATTCTCCCTGTCATAATTTTCTACAATCTCAGAGCGTACAGCATGTGTGAAATTCAATTGAAGCCAATCGTGCGTGCGACGACTTCTCGATAACGCGAACAGATTATCGGAAGTACGCACAGAAGAAACATAATGTCAAAGAAAGGAGCAAGAAATTTACAACAAAAGACAAAACACCACCAACGACGAACGAAGAATTAAAGGCGATATTAACCCCGGAGTCAACCGGCGACGGTGAAGCGCTTTTAAACTCGAGAGGGGAGCGCCTCTGATTCGTTCGTCGAAAGTGGCAAAGTGACCGAGAGATGAAGAGGGTGCCGGTTGGGCAGGAAGTGAGGTTCGTAAGTCCAATAGACGCGGTAAGAATTTAAACCGCCTCGTCTCGTTCCCGGCTTCAACTTCGCCGCATGGTAGAATTACTTATCGAATCTTGAGGTGCGAATGTTGCAGCCAGGGAATCATCGGTATGGATTTTGCACCTCTTACTACCGGACTTGAAAAAAATGCTGTCCCAACATTCGGCACAACAGATGTAAATTCTACATTACAGTTTTTTCCGTGTAGGCGAACGTCGTGCTGGCACAGTTTCTTCTCTATTTTTACCGTAGTCTCTCACGCCTCTCTGTACCGCGACACCTTTAAACTTCGAGTACATGCGTGTCTGCTTATTCTAGCATGCTCGATGCTTCGGACTCTTTCAATGAATCACCCGTGTAAACAGGGCTGGTAGCTGCCAGCCGTGCCGGAGCCAAACTTGCCTACACGAATATTACGCATTCCAATTTTCTCGCAAAGACATTGACGGACAGTTTTCCTCAAATTACGAAACATTGTTCTCGGAAAAAGGTTTTCACGATATTTCGCAGGGGAAGAGAAAATTTTCTTCAGACATGTTAAGAAATTGCTGGTTAAAGCGTTTTCAGCAATCTTCGTGTTGCGATTGATGAAATCTTCTTGCGAAGAATATTCGTTCAATTTATTATAAAATTATTGAAATTCACCCTGCGGGTCCAATTCTTTTGTTATACAATTTTACATACTATCCGAGCTGCGCGATTCACCGTCAACACAAAAGTACGTGCGAATTCTGTAAGGCAATTCTGATTTTTTGGCTGAATGTATTATTATACCGATCGCCGAGTCACGAGACTATTCAACTTGGTCTTGCGTGCAAGCCGAAATATAGGCGAGGGGTTGAAAAGTTCCAAAAGGGCCAAATTCTGAATTTTTTTACGGCGAAACTTAAAGTAAAGAAACCAAACGTCAAAGGTCCGAAAGTGAAATTTCATCACTTTGATCTTTCGTTGATTTGAATTTTAATATATTTTTACGTTTGGAATCCCGGTCATTCTGATTTACGGTTTTCCTGATTTTTCACACACACTCGTTGAGTAAACTACGCTGTGGGGGTATATTTTAATTTTCGGAATTTTTCTCTATCGAAACTTTGTTCCATAGTAACTTGAATTTTCAGAATTTTGAATTTCGTAACTTTGAGCCGTCGGGTTACCGACCATTCGAAACTTTGTTGTTCCTTCAAAGTTTGATTTCTTTACTTGCAAGTTCCGCCACCAAATAATTCAGAATTAGGCGGCTTCGAAACTTTTCAAATTCGTAACTTCAACTCCTTCCCACAATATACTGCAATAATCTCGGTGGAGGAACAATCCGGGTAAACTGTCGGTATACTGCAAGATCCTTGAAACTAGTTTAAGTCGATTAACTCGCTGCAGCTGTAATGTCAAGTTTCATTCGATTCTACTTGGCGGTACGTCAATTACTAATTGCGTTAAAGTTGTAACTCGATTTGACTCGTCGCCGATATTTCGACCGAGTTTCATCAACTCTTGGAAGTCCTTCGAGGAGAGGATAAACGATGAAAGGAATACGAGAAGAGATTTGACTGATAAAATATACAATTGCTAATTGATAAGCGGTGATGAAGCATCCTTCGAGCTCGAGACAAAGATAAGTGACGGGGACGATATGTTCCATTTATTGGGCCCATAAATCGCGAGAAACTATTTCCGTGACAACCTAAACGGGATCGTGTTCATTGTAATGGTTCAATTTTCATCGTCAGCGTCATCCTGAAATTGATATATAACTACGGTGGTATAAAGTAACGTGTCATTCGCGTGATTAATATAGTTCATACACGACGCGAAGAGAACCTTCAAGGCTACAAACGCGTACTGAACTTTGTCGATAGCTCTGATACACGGTACATCTGTATCATTTTTAAGATTTCCGCGTGTGCGGTCGAAAGCACTCTTGACGAAACCGATCATTTTCGTAAACACGCAATTCAGTCAGCGCTTTATTCGTTAGGGAGATTTTTCAACCCTTCAAATTTCGCGTTACAAAACCAATATTGGCATTCCTTCTTCTAACCTTGTTTGAATAACTTCCTCGATGACGCAACGTGACGTGTGCACATTCAACGAATACTTTTGCTTTTGAAAAAATATTGCAACATCTTCCAAAATCAGGTAACTCGCAACAATATGTTAAAGTTAAAGTAATTAAACAAACCGAAAGCTGCAAATTGAGATACGTATTTCAAGTGACAAAACCTCACGCCTTTGCACGCAACGATGCTTTTGTATTTTCCAAATTTCTAGCGAATCCAATTCCGTCAAAGCCGTCCCTTCTTCGACCTTAACCACGCTGTGTTAAAAGCACCATATACGTATAAAAAAGTGGTGTTTTTGACGAGGCGTTAGTCGCGTAAAGCTAACCAAACGGGCTGCGAGGCGTGATGTTTCGCGATGGAAGTGTTTCGAAATCCCTCAACTTTAGGGTCACTTCAGACCCGTGTTACGCGATATGTGGGTCCGGTGACGTGCCGTATTCAAAGGCTAAACGGGTGTACATCACGACGGGGCGCGCACGACGGCACGAGAAGGGAACCAAGAGAATCCGGTCCGGCAGGGTGGGTTGCAATTTCTTTCAAAGGATCATCACGGTTTCGGGTTGTGCACACGGCACTGATGCACGAGAGGGCGTAACGCGTACGCGGGTGGGAAAGATAAACAAGTTTCTAGTCCCGTTTGGCTGGCAGGATAGGGGAAAGCGGTAAGAGAAAAGGGGGTAGTTCTGGCTGGTTGGGTATTGATTGGATTCCGCTAGTGACCTAGACCTTCGTCCTCGCTTTGTTGAATGGAAAGATCTTCTACGGCGCCCATGACGATCCTTAAAAGCGGATAGGAGAAGGGATAGGAAAAGCGCCGGTGTTCTTGCTCGGGCTTGTTTTTATCACCGAAAGACGAGTCCTGCAGCCGTTTTTGATCCAGTCCAAATTTGCCTCCGGTTTTGTTTGTCTTTGACGTAAGGGTGGCGGAGACACCGTTTGCTTCCAGGCCTTGGCATATAGGTAGATACAGACGCTGTATACACACTCGCGTTAAGTGCCCACTTACGTTAGTTCGCCAAATCCATTAACTCGGCCACAATCAGCTAAGCGAATCAAGTTAACCCGGTCACGATGCCCACTTTGTTGTCCCGCGCCATGCTTCGTTCGAGCGACGATTACTTTTGTCGTTCAAGTAAACAACAGCTGAAAGCATCCGTGTACGTTGTAAACTTGTTCATTAGTATCAATTCGATGAAACGTGTCGTTATTGAAAAATGGAATATATTATATCTGGTAATTACAGTGGTGAGGAAAAAAAAAAACTTTTTCTTTCTCCTTCTTATCACTATGTGTAATTATAACAGATTTGATGCTCTTGAATCGAAATATAGTGATAAAAATATGTACTACGTGTACTTTTCATGTAATGTGTTTCTTTAAACAAGACGCTATTTTTGCTTACAAATGATAATTAAACACTAACGGTAGCTGCAATATTTGTAGAAAACAAAGTTATAAGATTCAAAAGCTTAAGCATTAAAATCGTCATAATATCTGCCTATTAGTACAATTCTAGTTATTTTGTAGTCTTCTTTTTTCTCATACTGCACGGCATGAAGTCAAAACGACAACTGCGCAGGAACATGCATTGGTGTGAAAACAACGTTAGGCGGTATCTTGCTTTCTCTTTCCATAAATTCGAACTATTTGTACGTACAGATACTATTTAAATAGATTAAAGTAGGGTAAATGCAAAAACCAAACAAATTCTGAATTTTTAACAATAATAATAAATATGGAAAGCAGACATAGATTCGACACATCAAAACCTTCATATCTATAATATTATTTTTTTTCGAAGGAGGATTTTGTTGCAGACCTGTGACACTTATCGTGGTGACCACGAAAATCTGCAAGTGAAATAAGATCACGAAATATGAATTTTCCTAAACAGTTTATCAACGTGCAAAGACGATTGATTGATTCGCGATATCACTTACATTTAGAAAATTTCTTGATTTTCAGCCACAATATAAATGAAGGCAGGCATGATTTGGAATTACGTCAACTACGTATGTAATCAAATACTTTTTTTTTCGGATTTCGGATCGTTGAATAAGGTCAAAAAATTAGCATTCCAAAAAAAAGGAGGTGAAAAAAAAAGAAAAAAATTGGATGAAAAATCAGTACCCGTAAAATTTAATTTTTTTATAACAGGATTCACTTACATACCCACGGTAATCTCGTATTAATTGAAAACGTAAATTGAAGAGGGGAGTTGGAAATTATTTGAAGCTGGCTCTCCGACCTCGGATTGTTAAATTTTTTATTCACTCATTTAGTGATCTTTTCGTGGTGTTTAGAAGTCCAACTTCGAAGTTAGGTGGTGCATAGTTCTTTCAAAATTCAAATAATTCGAGAAATAAAATTTACAAAAATTTACAACTCCTAACCGGTGTACTTTTCAGGGGTGCTTACAAGAACGCTTTTCATCGGCAATGATACCCTCTCTTTGGAAAAGATTAGTAAAAAGTCAAAGTGTGGGGAGGAAGGCTTGCTAAACACTGGGAATTTTGTTACTCAAATTTTGAAAGAAAAAAAAAAAAAAAAAACTATGGATCACCATACCTCGAAGTTGAACTACCAAACGCCACCAAATGACCACTGAAAGATTCAGAAGAAAAAGTTTTAAAATTCGCGGTGTGGGGGCCGATTTCACATAGGTGAAGGTGGAGTCGTAGGTCTGTTAATTTCCGAGTCACGTCAACAAATCCTCAAAAATTATGGAAGCCACGAATCGCAGTTCTTGGCCGGAGTTCCGTGTCATCGGGATATCGTCTGGCGTCTTCCTGGCGCTTCGAGGATATCGATTCCTTCCGGCCCACCCGGATTCCAGACGGTGTCACGAAGCAAGCCGGGATAAAATTTTGGCGCCAATTTTGAGGAGGTGTTCCAATCATTGGGATCGGGCGAAAAATGCCACGTTGAATTGAAATTATATGAGTTATAAATGACCGTTTAAGCAGGTCAGTTATCCAAAAATTGAGATTTAATTCTTCATCATTTTTATTACGCGATTGTCGTAAATTAAGTGTTTAAAAAATGATTATATTTGTGAGCTAAGATCTCTTTCAAAATACAAAGGTAACATATACTCAAACGATGAACGAGAGATTAGATATCGATGCTTCGTTTCAAATTTCTTGTAGAAATTTTTTGTAAATCCAGACGATTTGTTCGATTTCACTTTACGTTCGATGGTTTTATTCAAAATACGATCTTCTAAAAATTCGCTGATATGCTTTTTTTTTAGCGTTAGCGTTTTAAAAATATTTGATTCTACAGCGTTGCAACGATATTGATTATGATCAGCAAATAGCGATATCGAACTGACAGTGAGTACGAAAGAAGCAGCAGAAAAAAAGGAATTTCACCGATTTTGCAAAAAATAGTCTTCTAAAGAAAATGAGGTGAAAACGAACGATCTACTAGAATTTTAAGCATTTTGAAGCGAACCGAAACAAAGCATAGACATCTAAGCTTTTACTTATAATTTAGATACTACCTAGCTTTGTATTTTTGAAATGATCCTCGGTGGCTGACGAATGTAATAATTTGACACACAATAAAATTGTTTAGAAAAATACCAAATTCCAGCTAACAAACAATCTCTTTAATGCATCTGGGACCCAAATTCAGAGGCATTTCTCTTTCGCATCACAGTTTTGCAACTGTAAAAATGACACATATGCTGTGCTTGCGACGTCCACTTGAGTAAAATGTCAAGGGCCAAGTGCAGGGGGATCGATATATGTATGCGATAGTTGCAATCGCATGTACCGCGGCGTGTTTACGGTCGGTTTAGTGCTAGGCGCTCTCAGAAGAGACTTCAAGTTCTAGATCCTTCCATCCCCCGCCCCCGGCGGCGGTATATCCTTGACCTCCTACTCCAGGAGCTCCGAGGTATCGCTTCGTCGGTAATTGCAGGTCTGAATGGAAACAATACCGTTATTTCGCTCGATTGGCTATTCCACGCGATGAATCCGTACAATCGGATGAAATTACAGATATATCTGTATATCTGGAATTCTGAGGGTACTATTATGGAATATCCGGTAATAGAAGCTTAAAGTTCTGCCCAATAACAGAGTTTGAGTAATTTCTGTTATCGAATCGACGCATTTGATCAATAAGGATGAAAATTAGATTGTTTCTCAAAGAGCGTATTATACAGCCACGTGGATCCTTGGCACTTGAAACGGATCTCGATCAGACTGCGAAGAGAATTCGACTCGTCGTCAAATTGGCCCCATCGCAATGCTGCGAGCTTATTGGCGTTCATCACTCAGACGATTGGTTACAAATTTTAGACTCAGATCGTCGAATGCCTTTGAAATTGTTAGGCGTAGGCGGTAAGGCGTGTCCTTTGTCAGGACGAAAATGATGATCCAAACCGAAGTTAGGGTGAGAGCCGATCGGACGGGAAACGATGTGAAACGAGGCTTATAGGGAGGAAAAATCGTGTGACGCGTGGTTTGATTTTTGAGAAATTCATACTTCTCGTCGAAGAGTTTCGTCAACTCGAGCGTGCAAATAAGGGCTGATCGAACTTTCCTTACACACTTCTGGACAAATATGCCGGATTGCTTTTGCTTCAAATCGCATTTCTCGTTTTCATCAAATACATTCGCGCGCGTGACTGCACTGAAAAAAGAATTTGTTAACTATTGACAAACTTATATTTGGGTATGGCGAAACAAACGTTTTGTTATTAAATTTTAGCTGAGCCAAATAATGATCTATAGAAATTTGTTAATAGTTAACAAATCATATTTGCTCGGTTAAAATTTTATAATAATAACTAAACATTTATTTCACCATATCCAAATATACGTTTGTTAACGGTAAATATACTCTTTTATCATCGTGAGTGTCCAGGGCGTTTTGCTGAAAACTTATCCAAGATGAATCGAGGTTGTAATCGTTTACGCAGGTGAAGAACGCCTCATTTTTATGACTACTACCGTCTATGTACGCGAGATACGTCGTTAAATTTTTAAACTGTTGGAAATCTCCAGTTTCGATAGATTGCGGAAGCAAGTTTCACTTCGCTGTAACGAAAAATCCTTCAAAATCTGTACATTTCAAACGGTACTGTATGATTTAACTGGCTTTAACCGGCCAAGATGCTTAACCTCATTAATTAGTCAACGATTCAATCGATCAACTGGTCAATGGTCAAATCGGCTGAAAAATTAAAGTGTATAAAAATCAACCAACCTGTTAAATTTTTAACCATTTCGGACGATCAATCCATCAAATTGTACAGCATAAAACTTTTTTCGGCAGTTTGTTAGCGCTGTAAAATTGCATGAAAAATTTCTTCCGACAGGATAACGAAGAGCTCTGAAATTAAAGGCGGAGGGCGCGTCAAACGCTGATTGTCAATATCCGCGAAAGTCTCAATGCGACGCATTATCATCGCGATTCGACGCCCGTCGCGTAATCGTCGCGTCGCTGCTGCAGGGTCTCAGAATTGCAGCTCGTTCATCAATTTCTCTCTTTGAATCCGAACAATTCCGTTTTTCCCGTAGGGGTGACGTAATCTTCGCCGGAAAGAAAAGAAAACCTTTTCACACCGGTTATTAATCATCGCGCTATAAGACATGTATAACGCAATTTTCAATACCAACCCCTTACCGCGAGAGACTTGCGGCTCTAATCCGGTGATTGATAACGAAAGATTAGACTCGAGTTCACCTAATGATCGCCATTGTTTCCTGATGATTACGCGTAATTGGAAAAATGCGTGGATTTGTATTATAAATATACGGAATCATAATTTTTGCAACAACTGCCGAAGAGTTTGTGGGGGGGATTTCACGTACAGGGATAAAGAATCGAAAAGTCAGTCTTGAATAAAAAGTTGTACAACCGTGTATTGTGTAGGTGCAAAAAACCGTGCCAGTTGAATCGTGAGACTGAACAGATGCTCGCGTATATATCCTCGACGTGAAAAGAGAGCGAGGATAAAACAAAGCTAGGTGATAAAGCGAGTACAGTGTTTTGCAAGGAAGATAAGAAAGTCGATAAAAGAAATCTGTACATCACGGACTTGGAGGAAAACAATAAAAAAAAAAAACTATTAAAATTGCTTCGGTCAAGTTGGCAAGAAATATTCTGTCGTACAGTTACTTGCGGTACCTAAAAAGCTCAAGATAATATGCAAACGGCAATTAAAGCCGTAATATCCTGTTCCGCAGAAAACGAATAACTATTAATTAGAACGTGACGTGTTGTGTTCTCGCAGCAACATTGCGATAATCCAAAGAGGCGAGTACTACTCTTGCGGACGAAACAGCTTAATACTGTAAGCTTGAATATGAATCAGGTATTTGTCACCGTCTTTATCGCGTGCATTATATACACCGTAACGATAAAATTGTATCAAGTTACGAGTAATTGGATAAAATTGACGATATGTTGCTCGAGTGAACCCTAAGGTATAAGAAATCCCGTAGTGACGTCGTCGAGATTTCACAGGACTCGAATAAGTTAGGCAAACGAAATTGGGTCACTTGCAAAGACTCGAGACACGGCCGTGAAAGTACGAGTAATTACGCTGAAATCTCCTCGGGACAGTTTGCAAAGCGCACTTGAGTTTCATCCATTTTTTATTTTTATTTCATTCTTTTTTCCTTTCTACTATCTTGAAAACGGCTGCAGGTTATCTCTTCAATGTTCTAGGGATAATAAAGCTTATACATATAGCTGAGAGAAGAACCCGCGATATTTTTATTTCTTTTTTTTTTTTCTTTGCTTTTTTACGTACATCTTCGTCAAAGTATGCTTCACGAATGTTCTTTTCATTTATTTTGATGTTGTCCTCGTAAACCCATCTTTTCAAATATGTCACGCGGCGTTATTTTTATGTCCCGTGAAAAGTCAATTTTTCTGAATATCTCTTGAATATTGTTTTGTCTTGTTTTCAATAATCGGGTACTATAGTTCCGTCTGGTGAATAACGTCGATAATATCCGGTATTATTATTTCTTTTATGTTCAAACCGACAGGTACATGTCAAAGACCAGTCTTGTAAATTATAAGTTCAGCGAGCCTACTTGAATATATACCTGCATCAGATGCCTAAGACGTTGCTGCACTCGACGATTTCTCACTGGCCCAGAGCGTTTGGTCCCATTTAGGTAAGAAGTGCGGGAAAAGCCTCACAATAAGTTCTTGGTCAGTTCTCAAAACTAGTAGCCGTGCAAAGAAGCCTCCGCAGAAAGTTGAAACAAAGAATACCGAAAGTGTACCTGTAGCAGGTACTTCACAATCCAATTCTCCAGGCGAATCTGTCGATACTCTGGATAAATGTGAAACAGTGAACCCTGGAACGAAAGAGGAGATTACCGTTTTAATCTGCAGCGTACTATTGTATGGAATTGTTAGAGAAAATTGGCATGATTAACAGAACGCGAAGTACGGTAACATCTAATCGGTAAAAAATTACCGGTCAAAAGATGGCAAAGAAGGTAATAAATTTAATCCACGATGGCGAGTTCGTTGAAAAAATAAAACTCTTTGCTGCACCGATGAACCTTCGACATACGATAGTAGAACCTTCTAGTTCAGCAGAAATAAGTGAAAATGAGTCTGAAAAAGATCCAGTCCCATTTGAATTAAAGGGTAAATTTCACGTACGATAACATTTTCAATAAAATTGAGTAATAATCGTTACATGAAACACAGAATTTTACGGCTTATTCCTTAAAATATGACTGTTGGGTACAATTTGTTAATCGAATCAAAAATTGGACTCGTCCTACTCCGTTTCACCTATGTCGCTAATACTCTGCGTGAGGTATAACATAAATTCTAATTTTGATTGTGAAGCATACTTTGACGAAGAAATAAGAAATAAAAAAATAAAAAAAAACAAAAATTAAATGAATTATTTCACCACAACGGAGAGTGATAATTTAAATATAAAACACTGGCGGTCCGAGTGGGTCGGTTGTTTTCCAAGCTTTATTTTTGTGCGCAACCTCAAGCTGCAAGCACGGATCTTGAGGTGAGGCGTGTTCCTTGCCTATACCTGATTCCACATTATGTAGACCGTGCCTGCTATTTTTATTCACTCGCTGATCGCGGACGGTTATTAATTGTGACTAATCGTCAGAGAATGACCCAAAGTCTCCGACGTCGGTATTTCAAAATAATATAAAAATAAATTAATATAAGATCGTCGAACGAAATTTCCCTCACGAATTCTTAATATGCGAATCACGATATCCATTCAATAAATATATCACAGGGTTGAAGATTATCTTTCTTTTTTTTTTTTTTTAGTCATAATTTCGCTATCGGTCGTGCGTGAAAAATGAAATTGTTCAGACTACAAAAAAATTAGCGTAATTTAATAAATATAGTTTTATTGAATTCGAAGAATTCTTCTTTTTGCTATAAACTTTGAATAAAAAAAAATAAAAAAAAAAAAACACACACACCAACTCTTGTTTACGAAGGATATAGTAATTGATTGTGGATATTTGAGAGGGAATTGCTTCTGCCATATACATATACCCCAATAAACACACACCAGTATAAATTTCGTATATGAAACGTCGAAGTCGTTTAATAATGGTATAAGTATAAAATTCAACCGTATCACATATACTGTAATATTTCGGATGGATATTATTCGTATGATTACTCTGTTTATTATGCGTATTTCATTATACAGAAGTTTAAAATACGTATTATTATAGCAAAAGCAACGTATAGTATATTTGTTCATTATTCGTACGAAAATCGTTTAAAACTTATATGTTTAACGATGTTGGTACTCCATCTTTCAACGTTTTATCAGAATCGTTTCATTTGAATTTACAAATTACGAGCTATTAACGTTCACGAAATTCGTTTATGATTTTGGTAATCACAACATATAATATTCATTCATGACACAACTGCCAGCAACTTTAATTAGACGTTTATCATACTTCCTATTCACCATTGCACAGCAGTATATTGATTGTTTTATGAACGTATATCTTCGACTATTATAATGTACGTTTTATTGGTATTTCTGATCTACGCGTGATAGACGTTTATGAAATTCATTTTCAATCTTGGTGTCTACAACATCTATATATATATATATTAGGGTGTGTCGAAAATGAACTTTTTTTTTTTCTTCGCTCCTACCACTCAAAACTTTAGGTTTTGACATTAAAGAGGTCCTCGTTCAAGGAGGGCGCTGTAGCTTGAAGTTTAGAAGTCGCTCAACGAGGATTTAGGTTTCCCATCTAATTAACACGTAAAAAATATTGTTTTTCGTTCAAAATGATGTCAGGCAACCATAAAATTGGCGATGTCTGTATTTCTTGGCTTATTTGAAAGCATGACTCATCCCCTAAACGATGATAGGTCGTTTTTCGACTTACCTTGTTCCAATTTTTTTTTACGCCACTTTTCGACCACAATAGTCACTTTTTCAAGTTTACAAAGTCTCCAAGGTATCAATGAGTCCAAAATGAATTGCTACAAGTATTGATTCTTGATTCGAATATAAATAACCAATTCTAAAAATTGGTAAATTCCGTATCTTCAATTTTATTCAAAAAACCATGTTTATTTTGAGAAATTTTGTATGTTTCACTAATTTTTGGAATTGGTTATTTATATTCGAATCAAGAATCAATACTTGTAGCAATTCATTTTGAACTCATTGATACATTGGAGACTTTGTAAACTTGAAAAAGTGACTATTGTGGTCGAAAAGTGGCGTAAAAAAAATTGGTACAAGGTAAGTCGAAAAACGACCTATCATCGTTTAGGGGATGAGTCATGCTTTCAAATAAGCCAAGAAGCACAGAAATCGCCAATTTTTTGGATGCCTGACATCATTTTGAACGAAAAACAATATTTTTTACGTGTTAATTAGATGGGAAACCTAAATCCTCGTTGAGCGACTTCTAAACTTCAAGCTACAGCGCCCTCCTTGAACGAGGACCTCTTTAATGTCAAAACCTAAAGTTTTGAGTGGTAGGAGCGAAGAAAAAAAAAAGTTCATTTTCGACACACCCTAATATATATATATATATATATATATATATATATATATATTGTACATTCATCATACAACTACCAGCAACCCCAATTAAGCGCTTAATTATTGCGGTTTTCCACTATTGCACAGAAATATATTCATCGTTTGATGAACGTATTTTTTCAACGATTATTGTTCACGTTTTACTGCTACTTGTGATCTACGTTCAATAACCGTTTATGAAATTTATTCAATATCGGACTATTTTCAAGATACATTGAATTGTATAATATGTATATTTGATCAAATGGGTTCATACTTGTTTTACTTCAACACGATTGAGGAAAATTCAACGTTGAGTACAATATTCAGATTATGAACGCACTTTTAGTATTCATGTATGCGGAACCGCCTGATGCCAAGCGGTGGCCAAATCAGTTGATTATCTTATAATTAGTTTCCGAAAAATGGACTTTAATTACCCGTTATTTTGATGCCAATATTATGTGGTAACTAAAGCTGAACACTGATCTTGTATTCATTTACCGGTGCATGGAACATAGATATAACCAATAAAAGGAAGAGAATAAAGAAGTGTCCGAAACGTGAATAATTTCGTACCAAGAATAATAATTTATTGTACATTTTTATAATTATTTCACAATATTGGTTATCATATTATAATATATTAAATCTCATTATTTGGCACGAATTACGTCAAGACTTCAATATCTTGTATGAGTACTTGCTAAAACAAGCGTTCATCATATCCTGTCGCATTTTTAACGTCGTTTGTACGTTTATTTTTCGCGCTATTTTATCGGAGTTCTGTGCGTTATACATTGTGTCACTACTGATATATTATTCTCCTGCTCTGGTGCGTCAGCGTCGGTAACGCTGCAAGCTAGAGTAAGAGCGCAATAATTATATGTAGAGACAGAACTTATCCCATGGACCGCGCATTCATACAGTAAGTGTAAGTATAGCGAGTGGTAAGACAAGGACAGCTCGGAATAACACGGGCATATATGGCAAAGTTGATTCCCTTTTGGGCACGATCTCTCTGTCGCTCTTGCGTCTCCTCTATCTTTGTCTTTGTCTGGGAGCCTATATTCATCCCCACCCTTGCAACTGGCCTCAGGCGCTGGTTATGGCGTTATTCGTCAACCGAATGCGGAGGTGCTCGGATCGATCGGTGATCGTGTAGCAAAAAAGGTGAGAAGCTATTGTTAATCTGCGGCCTAGACGGAAGAAGCAAATTCGTCATTAAATAACGCTGGTAAGTACAACTACATATTTTTCCAAATATGGTGGTATTTTGTCTTAATACATCGAGCATTCTTGGTTGAAAAAATAATGTGTTTTGCAACTCAAATTCTGTCTCTTCTGTATTTTTTTCTTTCCTTTCTTTTCTTTCTTCAAAAGAAACTATGTGTAATGTTCTGCGTCTTTTTCTCTAAACCAAACGATGTACCATAAAAATATGGAATAGTTTATTGTTTATTATATAACGTTCATGAATATTTTTGAACTGTTTTTAAACGTTATTTATATGTGTTAAGTTTACTATGATACGTATATTATAGGTTAATTATATTAGTTCTTGTCGAATTTGAGGAAAACTTCATGTTAATAATCATCCCATGTGATCATGCGGTTATTAGTAACTTTTGCTCTGTATTGTTTGAAATCGGTTTCGTGTTTATTATTTTTTTAGATACCGTTTCAACATATCTATAACATACATATGAACTCGTAGCATCTTCCAAAGTAACAAAGTATAGTAATACAGCCACGTAAATATTTCTGTGCCATCGAAATCACAGAAATATTATTTTGACAATATTTTTTATTTTCTTTTCCCTTCAATTGAAAATAACAATTATTATCCATCAGAAGAAGACGGTCATGTTAGACAATAGAGACAATAGAGAAGATCCGTAGCAATAAAGCTTTTTCACCAGTTAGTGCAACAACTTATATAGAGGTTTATTAAAAATTATGTATTTTGATCCAAAATTCTGTTTTGTGTATATTTTCTTGGATTTGGGCTGAATAAATATTAAAAAGGGATTTGCACCTGAATAATTTTGTAAACACTGGTAAAAATAGTGGTCATCTACCCATCAAACGTATATAATACGCAGGAAATTCGTAACAAGTAATTTTATTCCATTGGATTTGACTTTGATCTTTACCGATAAACGTATAGTATACTCATGATTTACGTTCAGTAGTAGGCGTCATGATATACTATTCGAAAAGTATTAGAATATAAGCAGGACATCGGCCCAGAATTGGTTCAACGTTAAACTACGATCTTGTTTAATTTGTAGTAACAATAAATAGCGATACATAGAACTATAAGTACTATAGAATAATAATATTAGTAACAGTACTATCTAGTCCTGAAATATATCACGATTCCTACTACTGAACGTAAATCATGAGTATACTATGCGTTTATCGGTAAATGTCAGAGTCAAATCCAATAGAATGAAACTACTCATTACCTGCGTATTATATACGTTCGATGGGTAGCTGACCACGTTTTTTATTCGTGTTTACAAAATTGTTCGGCTACAAATGCCTTTTTAATATTTATTTAGCCCAAATCCAAGAAAATATACACGAAACAGCATTTTTGATCAAATTACTTAATTTTCAATAAAATTTTATATAAATTGTTGCGCTAACTCGTGTAAAAGCTTTATTGCTATGAATCTTCTGTATTGACTCACGTACTACGTTCATTAGGTTCATTTAACTTTTAGTTTTCAGAGTGGTGTGCGGATATTTACGACAAATAAGGCAAGCACGTTAAAGCGTACATCATTTCTTGTCTGGTGTGTATTATTATTTAGTTTTATAACATGCCTCATGATTTAAAAGTTCTGAGTAAACGACATTTGCGTCGCAAAACAGCTATAAATACTCGTAAAGTATTACTGAGTATTGCAGGCAATAATTGTGCACTCGAGCACCTTACGAAATCACAATTAAAAGATGCTAGTCATGAACATGTGTCTTGTATCGGAGAATATGTGCACTCTATAGATAGCGATTATGATGTTGATCATATCCATCAAAGTAATGAACAGAATGAAGAAAACTCTAATTCGAACCGCGATAATAAAGATTTCAAAGACATCGAAAGTGACATAGATAGCATCAAAGCTACGTTGTACAGTTCTGAAGATAATTCAAGTTCCGTCAGCGATGAAGTGCATTTAGATGATGAAACGAACTTTGTTGAAAATTTGCGCGACTGGGCATCTTCAAATAACATCACACATAACGCGATCGATCAATTGCTAGCATTATTGAAACCAGCACATCCTATCTTACCCTTAAGTGCTAGGACTCTACTTCACACGTCACGACGTATTGAAACGTTAAATTTAGACAACGGAGAAATGTGTTATTTCGGTTTGGAGAAATGCTTGAGACAAAAACTCGAGTCAGGTCTCAAAAAAGGACTGTCACCTGAACATACGTTGCGAGTTGATTTTAATATTGATGGGATTCCCGTTTATAAAAGTAGCGGAACATCATTTTGGCCAATTTTGGGACGCAGTATTTCAATGATCGATGATAGCCCATTTGTAATTGGTGTTTATTATGGTACGGGTAAACCGATGCCACTATCTTCATATTTACGAGATTTAATTAAAGAAACGTCACGTTTAAGCACCAATGGTTTTGAGTTTAATGGCACCAAATACTTTGTCAGAGTTGGTTTATTCGCGTGTGACGCGCCCGCGAGATCTATGTTGAAAATGTGTTTAGGACATTCGGGTAAGGATGCTTGCGAGAGGTGTAAGATTCGCGCAGTTCATCTCAACCGTAAACTGTGTTATCCATGTGACACCGAATTCCAGAAGCGAAAAGATAGTGATTTTGTTGCACCTAGTGAAAACGATCGTCACGTTAAAGGACGTTCGCCTCTTTTAGATCTTTACGTGGGACTAGTCTCCCAATTTCCTTTAGATCCCATGCATTTAATCTACCTGGGAATTTTGAAGAGGTTGCTCCTTAAATACTGGGTCGAGGGTTCACGTGATTGCAAATTGTCTAAGGATATTTTGTTAGAAATTGAACGTATAATGAAACTATTGGCGCGATATGTTCCGGCAGAGTTTCCTCGAAAGCCCCGTGGATTTTTGGATTTGCATCGATGGAAAGCGACAGAATTTAGATTTTTCTTGTTATATTCCGGCCCTGTTGTAATGCGGGATGTGCTAGATCGAAAAAAGTACAAACATTTTTTATTATTGTCTGCCGCCGTGTATATTCTATCGAATACAGCCTTGTTCTCGCGTTTTCGAAACATCGCGCAAGATATGATCGAAAAATTCGTTACTCAAGGTGCTAAGATATACGGACAAAACTTTGTCGTATATAATGTACATTCGCTGCTGCATGTCATAGACGACGTAGAACGATTTGGCCCATTAGAAGAATACAGTTGCTTTGTGTATGAAAATCATTTGGGCCATTTGAAACGACTTATTCGATCGAAACGCTTGCCGCTGCAGCAGCTGAGTAATCGACTTGAAGAACTAAGTTCTATTCGTAAAACTAATTGTCAGGAAAAATTTATTCCTAAACCCAAATTTATTGGAAATTCTCGTGAATGTCAGGCTCTGGAAACGAAAAAATTCAAAATATCAATAAAAAGGCCGGATAATGTAGTAGCTTGTGGGACAGAAATATTAGTGATCAAATCAATCCTTTTCATTGCCGGAGAATATAGAATTATAGGTACTCCGTTCAAGTACAAGCGAGACCTTTATCAGAAACCTATTAAATCTTCCAAACTAGGGATTTTTTTCGTAAGAAGTTTCAACGTAGCGAAATCTTATCGCGTCGATGATATATTACATAAATTCGTCTGTCTTCCATTTAAAGATGGTTTCGCAGTAACTCCGATACTACACGAAATGAAATAAAATTTTTATTTTTTGTTAAACATCTCAACGAAACGAGCTCTCGACAAAAAACAGATGATGAACCTACGATTCTCGGCAATGTGTACGAGGAAGAGGGATTCGTTCAAGACATGTATAGTATGTCTATGTCTACCTCGCACACATTCCCGAGAATCGTAGGTTCATTATCTCTTTTATATTAAAAGTTTGCTTCAATTGAGATGTTTAGCAAAAAATAACATTATCGTATACCTATTACCATATACCGTATATGCCGAGTCTAATTTACCTAGTAGTCCAATATACCCAACTCTACCATATGTTCATAACATCACTTTTGAGCTGATTTATTATAGTTTTGTACGTCACATTGACGTTCAAGTATTGGTTAGACATGCGTTCCCAAAATCTTCATAATGTTTCATGATCGATTCATCTTTTAACTTATATACTACCTTGCATATTCCTATGTTGATGTCCTAATTAAAAACTTTTAAACTGGCACTTTTTGCTCAGAGTGGAATAAAAGTGCTTGAATTTTGATCAAATATAAATTTATACACCAGACTAGAGAATATGATACATTTAACGATGTTTTTACTCAGTCGTGCTGCAGAACTATGTATGCGGTGATTGAATTCTTGGTTGGCGAAGATAGAGAATGCGCATTGGTACCAGTTCTTTGGCTGGTCGAAAACAACACCCAATGTTACTGGCCACGGACAAAAACTGAAGATCATTTTACAAAACTTGTAAAATCAAAGGCTGCCTATGAAAAAACATGGCCAAAGTTTGCCATTCACAAAGTACTGCATACCGGAGGTGATTATTGGAACGTAGAACTTTTTTTTACAATTGTATACGGATTGAATGTTTCAATCATATTAATTTTCACTTGGATAAGAGTTACGACGATATATTTTGATCATATTGTACATTTGTGATTAATTTTGCTAATCAATGAGCATTCGGTATTGATTGATATTCCTTGATTAACTAACAGATGACTACCACGACACCGAAGCAACGATGGCGCGCCTACTGGAGCTGGGCACGTCCGATGAATCCGGAATAATTCGCAACATCGCTAAAAAATCCACTGTAATACCTCAGCAAGATATTACCAATGACGTGGACGAGAATGAAGCTACGAACAGTGATGATGTCGAACCTGAGCCGCAAAAGAAAAAACGTAAACACAAAACCGACAAGAAGAAGGCTAAAAATCGACACGTTAGTAACAAAAAAAAAAAAACGAAGCGTTCTCGTGAAAGTTCAAGTAGTTTAGGTTACACCTCTTCAGCTGACGAGAATTTGCCACCGTCCGAAGTCGATGAATCGACTTCTAACCGTAATAAGAATACTCGCTACATTAACTCAGCCAAAGGATCTACCAAAAATCAGACACCAAAGAAAAACTTGGCCCACAAGATCGTACAGCACCAGTATAATGATAATTCCCATGAGTCACCGAATCAGTTGTCTGGATATGAAACATCAAATAGAAACATTTCTAGTAGGATCATCAGGTCTACCACGCAATATGACTTATCAAGATCCTTTTCACAACTTGAACCTTCAACCCCGACCACATCACGCGAACAGAATACCTTTGAAGAAAAAACTCTGCAGTATTTAGAACACATTAAATCCTACACTGAACAAAACCATCTGCTACTACGTAAAATCTTCTCAAAACAGAAGGAAGTCAGCATCGACGTAACAAAGAAACCAGCCGAATTCCCAAAACTTCCTCTTAACTCCATGGAAGACTTCTCCAACCTCGAAAATATCCTGAAATCCGAAGAGCATCGAACTTATTTAGTGAGTAGACCTTGCAATCATATTCAAAATATGTATGTCATGACATACGGATAGGTACTAATACCGAGCGTATTCTTCAATGAGGGCCAACCCCCTCCCTAGCGCAAACCAACACAGGCACATGAGGCTCGGCCGGGAGGGGATAGAATGCCAGTGGCCATGTTAGTCTCCACTCGACCGAACTTCACGTACGCGTCATGTGCCTGAGTTGGCTTAGCACTAGGGAGGGGGTTGTCTCTCATTGAAGAATACGCTCGGTATGTGTTGACTGCAAAGGAATAATGAAAATTACTACAGGCATACAGAATTGCGGTTCGTAACGTTTTAACCCTCTCGGACCGTATGTTGCTTCTACGCAACACGCACTTTGAGGCTTCATAAAACTGTATCGGTCGCAAGGTCAGGGTTCTAACTGCATAGTTCCATTAAGCAAGGTCAGATGGCCTTATAGATACTCCTAAACCCTGAGGTAAACTGCTTTCACCCATCGAAATATCAATATGGTGAGAGATTTTCATTCAACATGAAATCGGTCTCGGTCTGATCGAGAGGGTTAACGTTAAAAAATGCTGAAAAAATATTAGGAATCGACAATCTCCAACTAGTCAAAATTGTTATCGATGTTGATAACAGTAAGAATATTTTGAATTCAATTCGACATTCATTCATTTTAGTATTTTGTTGCAGACCGGGAAACTGGCTTCTATTGGAGGGACAAGCGGTCGCCAATGTGTGTTGGCTATAATGAGGTCACTACTCACAAACGAATTAGCGATGCAATTCAATTGGGCAGGGAGGGACAAAGTCTCATTTCAAAAGACATTGACAATGGAAACTGTTTACGGTAATGAATAATTCATGAAATTTTCGAGAAACAGTTATTACTTGGATTTATCGTGTGAAAACAATATTATTCACACATTATTATTCAAATTATGCAAACTGTTAACTTTTTTCCCAATATATTCGAGATTCATCACAATTTACATTGAAATTATTCCTTATCAGTTATCAATATCGTGATATTGTACCTTCCTTTTGATGTATTTTTTCTCAGAGGCTGTGAAACAAACCTTTCTTGGCAAGAAGGAAATTGGTGATGCAACCGAAACCAGTGTTTCGTGTGCCGTGAAAGACTGGTTAAAACTAGCTCGATCACGGCATACCTATGTACGAAAGAAGGGCTAAGAAACTGTGGTAAACGTCAACTAATTTTAAAAACAGTCATATAAAAGTACAAATCATACAGGCATATAAATATTTCTGATATAAGTGTAATATTCTTAGCGTTTTCTGTTAGTTGTAACTACCGTGAAGACGAAAGTATAGTGTAGGTTGAGCTGTGTCTATGAGCTACAAGATGTACCTTTTTTTTTGATAAATGAGTATTTATAGATATAAGATATTTGTGTAACGTTCTAACAAAGATATAATAAAATCGATTCACATATATAAACTAAATTCGTACGCTTTCTAACTCAACCCAGACTTGTTTCTAGCTAACGTGAAATGATCTTCCTCTATAGCAGTGTACTATATACGCTTTCAATTACACATCCAAGATACGTTATGTATTCAAGTCTAGAGGTCCAATTAAAAACGTTTTTTAACACTGTATAATATTCGTTTAGACATAAATAATGAAAGATTAAAGCGTCATTAACAGAAAACATTTTGTCACGTTAGTTAAACGGACATTGTCAACACATTTTAATAGAAAAAATTTCCTTCATAATTTGAGTTTTAAAACGTACTTGCGAAACGTCTCTTAGTAGTCATCAATATCCAAATATTAGACGATTACCATAAATATTAAAATAACGGATTTTCGATACGTTTTATCAACAAATTGAGATACGATTTATAAATGTTTGGTTTCAAACGTATAAAATTTGCATATGAACAACTATCGTAAGACGTCCACCAAAAACGTTTAATAAACCGAAATCACGGCGGACATTCTTCGCAATAAAATACGTAGGTGCTGCACGTTTATTCTACAGAATAAAACGTTCTTTTTTGACGAATTTCATACGCTTTATATACTGGCATTGTTTATTGGGACGCAGTTCCCTCAATCTCGCGGATTGCGTGTGAATGGTTTTAACGTCTTCCTTTTTCCAGATTTCGAAGAGCCATAAACGGCGACGATCATAAATGTATTTATATACACGTATTTATTCACGGTAACGACGGAATTCTCATAGGTACGCATCTCCCTACAATTTCACAGAAAACGATGGCAATTTCCATTTTTTACGATCGAGATTTTCTACGATATTACGAATGCCCCGCGAGGATTCGAATTGACGTTGAACAATTTCATTGCTGCACTCTTTCTAATTGTAATCGATAAAAATAAAAAAAAAAAAAATTAAATTAATCAACATCACATTTGGGAAGGAAATTTGGTTTGAGTATACTTTGAATTGAGTGTTGCATGTAAATAATCGGAACGAAGAAAATCCAGCTTTGAATTCGTCAGGCACAGATTCGTGATGGGAATATAAATTATTATTCAGTAAAATTTCACAAGAGTAATAAAAAATCCAGCCTACTTAATGAGAATATAATTACGAGTTGGCCGCTCAAACTCCGCAATATGAAAACAGCGATTATGCAAATTTCCTCGTCGAACAATGTGTATACATTATACACGTATAAAATTTCACCTAATGCAACAACTCTGTACAAAGAAGTCTAAATACACTGCGAAAGACGGTTTTATAAAAGCTGCAGTGTTTCGTAATGGAATGTTAATGTTAAAAAAAAATATTCTGTAAATTAATAGCGTTTTTAAAATTATAATTGATCACAATACGAACTACGTACGACTTAGTTTTCCATAATTGCAGCAGTATTGTATTCGTAGCGTACATGGCACTGCGGTAATAGAAACTTGTTGAAATTTGATAACGATTTTCTGGAATAACTTAATTTCGAAGCAAACCAATCATGTTTTCAAATACGATCTCTATTATATTTTATCAAGTACAAATATGTTTTTACTCAAAATAAACTCGATATTTTTGATAAAGGAAGGATGTATACAGAAATGTGACATTGTCTATAATTCTATATTCGCTAGGTTTCGTATCGAGGATTCTGAATGGACGAAAAGCAGCCACGTACGAGAATATAATATACACATACGGACCCCGATATCCGTCATAAAGGAGAATAAATCTGTCAGGATAACAAGCAAAAGTTTGACATAAAGGCTCAACCGATTGATGCGCTTATTGCTCGACGCCTGCGAAAATCAAAGTAGCGCCTATCGATGAATCCGCTTCTTCTCATGTGGGTCAAATACGCTTCACGTTAACAAGCATAATCTTGCAAAAATATATCACGCTCGTACGAAGTCTCTCTAATTTTCAAAAAAATCTGCGCAATTTCTACGGATGTAGAAGGATCGGCAAACAACCTGATAAAACGGGACGACCGAATAAATTTCGACGTCTCGCGTTCCACACAATGTTAATTTTTCGCTTGCTTATTTTTTTGTTCAGAATAAACAACGTCTGTACGATTTTCCTCAAGACCGCCCTCCAAGTTTTCTCGTACAAAGTCCACGAGCAACTTATCACAGTTCGTACATGGAAGAGTTATTTTTCCCCTGAGTTGAAACGGCATTCATTCAGGGGCTTTTCTTTTTCGTCTCGAAATGAAATTTGCATGCGTGTGAAAAAGGAACCTTTGCCTTGGAGAAAGCTCGAGGGATGTGACAAACGCGACTGTCGGGGACACGAGAAAGTGGTCCGGCAGTTTTGAGTTACTTAAGTGCGAAATTTGTTCGAGTCTGACGGGCGGATCAATGATGCGGATTTTCTCCAAAGCCGGAGGAGCGAAGTTGGCTATTCAGTCGTGGAATGAACGCGCAAAGCAAAGAGGACTGTTATAAATGCATAGTATTCAGGGAAAGAAATTGAGGAAAATCTCAGGTCGCAGAGAGCCGAGGAGATGTGAAAGACCGGCGAATATGTTATAATAAAATTCTAGCGCAATCTGTACGAGGACAAATATTTGCACCGGCTTCGTAGACGAACAACTTTGGCCAAACTACTTGCAGCCGGTGGTACGAAAAATTCGCAACAAATTCCGAAAAACTCCGTATTTCTTACCAGCCGGCGTTCTCAGCCTCTCGACTCCAATTCTCGTCTCAATTCGGAAGTCACGGAAGATCTTTTTCTCGTAGCAACTGTGAGAAATTGTTAGACCAGTTGATCTGTTCTCTGCAGAATACCGTGTGTCATCACGCTTGGACGAGTGAAAATTAGTGAAAAAATTAATTTCTTCCAATATTTGTAATTTAAAAAAACGACGATGAAAGGAAAGGAGTTAAAAAAGCCGAACAAATTGTGTTTTGCCGAATTCGAGTGTCTTTTGAAAATGGCAAGGGTGCTTTCATCGATTTGATTATCGCAGAGGTTGAAACTGGCGAGTCCGCTGTTTTACAAGAGAAAACCGTGCAAATCTCTCATCCACGACCAAAAAATAAACCAGTGACGGATACGCGATTGGACGGACGGAACTCGCGATCGGTGCAGAACCAATTTGGTACAGCGGACAGGCCGGATCAATTGCAGGTCAGAGGTCCGATGTAACACGGACAATGGGTGGGGGGGTGTGAGGGGGAGTGATTTATTTGACAAATGTTCTCATTGCGAGTAAAATAAAATTCAGCCGGACCAAAGGAGGAGAGAAACTGGGAGAACCTTGGATGCGTGTCACGTAGAATACCGGGATAAATATTTCACGGCTACGCAAACTGCTGTGAAAGTGGTAGAAAATACGTACAAGCTGATATGCGTAAGGGTGAAAATTGGAAATAAGTGAGTTACCGGTCTCCCGCTCTTTCGTTCCGTTCCGTTCAATTCCATGATTAAATAACCGATTGGCATAAATTATTACAGGAATCCTGCGCAAGCTTACAATCAACTATATCAATTTCCAATTTCATGAATCTCAACCCTTACTCAATCCCTCTGTAAACAATCAATCTTCGAGACTTCGGTAAATTTCAAATCGCAAGCTGATCGTACGACCAACTAACCAGGTCGAGCAATCTCGTCGATATCCAGCTATCATGTTCCCGGTTTCTCAATGCCATTTTCAGGGGTTGTGATTGGTTTGGTATGGGGATTTTTTTTCAATCATTCGCAGAATCTCACGCGAGGTATTTAGGGATCGGAATTTTTCGCATCCTGCAGCAAAGTGAGGACCTTTATTTTTTTTCATTTAATTTTTTGTTTTTTTTTTTTTTTTCTCTAGTTTTTTCTAACCTGGAAGCAAAAGCGTGATTACCACTTTTGGACTTCCTGCGCAGAGTTGGGAATTCTGACTTACTGACTGCGTCAACAGCCTGATAATGAAGTCGAGTAAAATGTAATGAATTTTAATCATCAGAGCGACCGCAGCTTCGTATCTCAAATAAGTTTACGCTGAATAAATGATGAGAAAGAGGAAAAGGAGCGAGAAAAACGAGAACAACGACCAGTAACCAGGCTCTCTCTGTTCCTTTTAGCTTCCAAGCGACCCGGATGCGTCATGGTCCGCGACTTCCGCCGACTTCCTGCACCCCACTTTCAGGGTGGAAGATTAACGTCCGTCGTAATTTTCATCGGATTTAAACACACTTTGGGATAGATTGAGGTCGAGTATCCTTCGAAGAATAAATTGGCTTACAAAGAGATTGGTTGGCCAACTCAAAAAACGACGATTTTTTTTTTCACCATATCACGAGATAGTAGAGTATTTTGAGATTTTGTCGAATTATTCTATTCGTAAGCTGTGAAAGATATCTTTTAAAATACTGCAACGTGAATTGGTGGAATTTTAAATAAAACCTTATAAACGTCGATGCTTCGTTTCAAATTGTTACACGACGGATTTCTTCGGTTTCACTTAACGGTGTTTCAATGTAATCAGAACACTACTTTCTACTCAACTAATGAAATAAATTTCCTTTAATTAACTTAGAGAATTTAATACTGCAATTTCTTGATCATAAACAATATCGGTGCAATATTGTAAAATTGAATATTTAACGATGTGAACGTGACGAAGAAAAAGTTTTTCATCGAAATCACAGACCATGATCTACTAAATAAAATAAGCCATCTTACGAATAGTGAATTCGATCGAATCTATTAAATTTTTAACAATTTCCAAACGATTTAACACGAATTATCGATGTCTAAGATTTTGTTTATAATTCCGGTGCTATCTGGTTTTATATTTCCCAATATATCTTCCTACCATATCTGACGAATTTAGTCATCTGGTAATTACTAAATATACTACAATTTCGAATTATAATTAATAATATTGATTTTTGGCAACAAGCATCATTATTTGGTGTACGATTCATTGGAAAATTATTGTTTGTACTGCGTTAATATAATAAATAACGACGTAGATCGCTATTCTTGGAAAATAAGTATTAATAAAAACGTATAAAGTTATTCGACTCCAGAAAACCGTAAGCATGTTTAAAATTTGCAGTTTAACTTTTATACTACGAAGCTCCAAACTTGTGTAATAATTGTTTTCAGTCCCTAATCCGCCAGCGCAGCATTCGAGACGAGAAAGCGTCAGAAATTTGAAACCCACTTAAACTCTTGAGACGATGACAAGAATTTTCTCAAGTCCGAAACCCTTCGGGATCAAATTCTCTCCATTCTATTCGCATCGAGTTACGTTCTCTTCGATTTTTCTTAAAAGATAAAACAACGCGGCAAGTTTAATTCGCAAAAGTACAGTTGAGACCCTTTACCTCTGTTTTTCGATTTCCAATGCTAACTGTGAAGAGAATTGAGCTGAAAACGGTTTTGAATAATTAATTGCAATCTGAGCTTCCGCTGTCCACGTAAAGCTTAAATTGTTAGCCCTGCAGCAATTTACTGCAGCGTGGTAACCGGAAGCGCAGCTGCAAGTTTCCTAGCGGTTGTTCGAGCTTTCACAAATTCGTAACTCATCCCGTCGTCGGTGTATTTTCATGCCAGACTTGTTCCGATTTACGGACGGAACAGCAGCAGCAGCAGCAGCAGCAGTAGCATCAACATCGTCAGCTTGTTCTCGACTTTATTTAGCGGTGAGCGGTGAACCTTTACCTCCGAATATGTTTTACGCAGAATTATTTTACTTCCTCTTATCATCCGCTCGATTTCAAGTCGGATAATGGTCTATAAGATATATTGTTCAGCTCGGCGAAATTCAATTGTTAAATAATACCTAGGTAAACGACCTGTACGTAAGCAGCGAATTGAAAAAGCTCGAGTCGTCTGCGTTTGCACTGCGTCGAGTGGGCGATCAATGCGTAAATGTCAACGTTCCAAAGTAAACGGGAGAAATTTTTTCTTCCAATTTTTTTTTTTTTTTTTTACTTTACAATAATGTATTACAAATCCAGTAGCTTTTTTCTATTTTTTTTTTCTCGCCACGTACATCGTATTGATTTCACAAAAAAACAAAAACTTGTTGGGCATTAAAATTTTTCATGTAATATCTGCCTTCATTGTCGAGACAGCTGTTGTATACTCTGTATGTATAATTTATAACAAAGCTGCTGAGATGAGAGGATTATTTCAGGAAAACTCATTATACTAACCGGGGAAGCAGCCGTGATCAAGAGCACCTTGATCTCATCTTCGAGTTTATGTATTTTTTTCGTAACTCATTTAAGCTTTGAAATTTGATAGATATGCAAAGAGTGTATAATCGCAAACTGACAGCGTGATATCGCGCAAAGCTGGGGCGATTAATCGCAACGAAAGATACTTGGTATTGACTTTTCGCGTGTGCCAAAGGTAATAGAGTACGGCTAACAGGAAAAGTTAGAAGACAATAAGCTCGCCTCAACCTAATTTCGTTACACAACCTGACAGTTTCACGGTAGAGGGCTAAATTCCCTGCTTAAAGGTATGTTCCAAGTTTAGTCAACTGTATAATGATCCTAATGCTGTGAGGATTTACCGAGATTTCTATCGATCCTACAGAGAGTAGAGGAGACACGCAGAGCCATACCCAGACAACGGAGTACTTTCCTCTGCCGTTCTGAATAACGGAATTTCAAAATTTTCGAAAGTCAAACAGTATAACACACGGGGTAATCTGTTTAAACGAGACTAAGCCGCGTGCAGAGAAGGGACGGGGAATTTTGGTGGAATTTGTTTGTTTCATATTTGAATTATTTTGCGGAACATTAATTTAGGCATGTTTTTACTTTTTTCATTCGGAACAAAGTTTAAGCAGATACGAAAGGTTTGAAAAAGGTAGCGAAGGCAGCGGGATTAAATTGCTTGTACCTTTTGCGATTATCGTTTTTCCAGCGGAAATGAAAAAATACTGAGAATACAAAAAACAGAAATTATTTACCAGTGAAACTTCTCTATCGTTTAGAACAATCAGGATTTATACGATATTCGGCAGTCAAAGTTAAATCGTAAAAAGAAAAGTTAAAAAATTATACTCAGACCGTAGAAATTTGGTTATTTTAAATTCATCTGTTTCAAAATAGCCCAAGTCAAGCCTTATTATAAAATTGCCCACGGAGGCAAAGCAAAGTTTAAGTACGCAAATGTGAAAAAAAAAAAAAAAACTTTAAGGTTAAGGGAGTAAATAGATAATAGACATAGTGGTAAAATGCGCATCCAGAGAATCCAATAACGTGCAAAAAACTCCCAGGACATTTTTGTCTCAGAGTTAGTTCGCACGTTACCGCTGACCAAACGTTTAAAACTGCAGATCATAAATGCAGAAATCTCGAGAGTCGTATGTTCGATAAATTGCTAAGATAAAAGTGAGGCTTGACAGGTTAGCAAAGGTGGCAAAAAATGCAATCGTGTAATTGTTCGCTTTGCCCTATTTTTCTCCGTGCTTTCGTTCCCTCGTCACAGCGTGGCCCAATTCGAAAGTCGGAGAAGAGAAATCCGTTGAAAGAGATGCCAGTAGTTCTATTTCGAATACCTAACCGAGTCGAGGGAGAAGATGCTGGGATGAAAAAATCCGACAAGTATCAATGTTCCAGCTGTCGTTTTACGACTGCGGTAGGAATTCAAAGCGATGGGAATAAGAAGCAAAAAAACAAAGAAACATGTCAAACGTATAGGAAAGGAAACAGAACAAATATTTTCCCAACCGTCGCCTACTTCGAAATCCTTATAAAACACACACACACCGACATATCGACTGATGCAATTTACTATTTCGAGGATGTCAAAGTGAAGTTTGAACCGAAGTTCTTTCCAAGCTTCTTCGATTGAGAGATCGAATCGACGCTCGACGTCGCCAACAGTTTCGACAACTGTCCCACGCCTTTGCTTCGCTTTCCACATATTGGTCACGCGACCTTTCGCCTGCCGTAACCACTTATGTGTAATCCTCGGTTCTGTTTTATCTTCATCCTATTCGACCATCAGCCCCGCATTCCCTGATACCGGACTACTCTCGATTCCAAAATGCATCGAGAAAAATGTCGCGAAAGTTTCTAATTTTCTAAAACAACAGTGTTGCACCGTTGTAATTGAATCTCGGTAATCGAACGATATATGTTCTGAAATTTGCTGTCAAATTTCATAGATAAAAGTACCAAGCAGCCGTCCCGGAATCACCCTACAGGAAAATTGCTTAGTTTTAAGCCAACAAGTAGATGTGCTCACGTGCATCCAGTCCGAGGATTCGCAGAGAAAATACGGACAGCATACTCTTAGCGCTAGTCGACCTGAAGCTTGTAAAGCTAGCCGTTGGGGGCGGGGGAATGGACCAATTATCATATAAATTGTGCAATAATTTCTGACCTCGTTCTTCGACAAAATATAGATGTATATTCGTTATACACGACATGTGTTGTAACGGTGTCAAGTACAACTCGAGGCAATTACTTGAATCACCGATAAAACGAAAATGGTTAAAATTACTCGACTGCGTTGTAAATTTTCTACTCTGTAAATTTTACGATATAGTATTTGATGTCGAAGACGAATGAGAAAAAGTCGAAAAAGTTTGCAATGCGAAAAAGTGGGACAATAAAACCTGCGGGTAAGGAGTTCTGTGAGTCGAATTAAGTAGGAGTTTGCATAATCCTTCGCTTGATATATTCGATCATTCGCTAAGTGGAACGAAACGAGAAGAAGAAATGGCTAACGAATGATCAATTTTATACAGTGTTGGACTATAAAGTATCCCCAGTCTGCGAAGATGAGAGAAAAACTATCGAGACTGGGCAGAAGTAGGATAATTTACGAATCGGACTTGTTGTCAAGACCGCGCCGATTACACGTCACGTAATAGATATATCGTCAAGGCCAAATGACTCCACCAAGTTCCCAAAGACTTTTCATCCTCCACACGTTTTTCTTCCCCAATATCACATTGTTCTTTCCCTGCACGACACCGATGGCCAACATGTGTTGCCTGATGGACGACTGAGTGCCGCCTTGTATCCAGGATCAAATTTCAAACTTGTCCAGGAAAGGAATATCGTAAATATCGCGAATTATAAGAAATATTTCAAACGTATGAGAGAGGAAGAATTAATTGAGAATCTTGAGGTATTTCACGAAGGTATAGTTTAGATTATAACTGATTTTACGAAATAAGGCGGTCAAATATAATGTGGAAATAAGAATGTTTCACTAATTCGAACGAACGGAACTTCTAATGACTGCAACACAAGTTGTTGTTTTGATCACGTTTTTCGTTTGATCGTAAACAATGTTTTTTGGATTAGGCAGAGATTTCATCAAGTTTGATCGATTCTCTCGGTAAAATCGAAATATTTTTTTCCTGTTTGTACGACGAGTGAAAAAAATTTGGATGCTAATTTTCATAAAAATTACAATTTCTTTCTTCTCAGCGAAGCCATGAAAGTCGTGGTGGACGTTGAAAAAAGGGGACTGCAATAGACATTTATGAAGATATGTTCGAAAGAAGAGATCGCGAATCAAAAGTCTTTCGACCAACTCTCTTTGAATAAGTAAGAGTACCCACATCAACGTTCAGAATGCGAAAGGCTCTGATCTGACAGTCTGGTATATAAAAAACAGGGGTTATCTCCTTTCCGCTGATAACTTTTCAGATGAGTTATATATAAAGAGTTACTCAACGACATTCCATTTCCGTTTCTATTTCAATTTTCCTAACTCAAGATCAAAGCCTTTTTCTTCCAGACGAGTATATTTTCGTATTCGTTATACTTCATTTCGACACGTGTATCTCGATAAGAAATTTCCTCCCCCATCAGCTACCCTAAATGTCAGTTTATATTCTCTCGGCGGTTAATCGAAAAAGCAAATCTGGTATCGCTTTCCACGTATTTAGAAAATTGCTACGACAAAATACCATTATCGAATAATAATTCATGTTTCTTAGAAAATTATACACTATCAACATTGTCTCAAATATGGATGCGCAGACAAATTAATGAGATTTAGGTACGACGGTCGTCCCGGAATATAAATGAATAAATAAATAAATAAGTAATAATTACGGACAAGGCGAGAGCGTTATTATTTTTTCACGTTACGCACGGTAGGTTGAAAGTTGATAAGATACTGCCGTTATACGATTTTCTGGCAAACGCTCTACGCGGAGGGGAATAATGGGTGACGTCACAACCAGACAGACAGACCGGAGCCACAAATGCCGCAGGATCCCGCAGAATCCAGTGAAATCCACCACTCGCTCCAAACTTATTGAACTCCCCAAGTCGACGGATATGCTTTATACCGTCAATTTCGTTTCACCTGATAAAACTCTCCCACAGGTAATACGTAAAATTCGGTTTCCCCAAACACACTCCGAGATTTAATTTCGTGCGTATCGTCGCTCTGCAAAGAATCGATCAATAATCGCGGGACCAAATAATCCTGCAAAGTTTTCATTTCAAAACATTTCGACGGTGTATGTAATATTGCCGTGTCTTCCATAATCAAGCCGTTGCGAGTTTGGTAAATTTCAGACAGGATCGTCCCGCGAGACCGAAAAAGTCAAACGTTTCTCAGGGTCCTTAAAACCACACAATTCAAGCTTCGTGAAACTGAACCGAGTTTCATTGCTATTGCGATAAATGACGAGTAAATAAAATACAATACGCCAAATATCCGCGCCATGCAATCTCCCGTGAATTGAAGGTTCCATCAAAAACTTATAGCCTATAAAACTCCTCGTAACAACGACAATCTTAAATGTGAAAAAAGGTGGGTATAATAATCCCAAAACGTGTCGACTCCCAGAGTTTGAAAACATTTAGAAATAAGTATTGAGAAATTTGAAATTTCGTAAAAAGCTGCAGCAAGGAAAGTTAAGAATTCGTTATCCAAGTTGTTTAAATATTCTATGGGAACGCCGCGTCATCGATCACCCTCGGTTCTTGCGGACAGAGATGGACACACAAAAAGAGGCTTCGCGTATCCTGAAGGATCCATTTTAAAGCAACAACGGTGGATATTCTATCCCCTAAAACATGCACGTAATTCATTGGATATTTTGACCCAGTCACGGATGGTTGGAAAACGTTTTAACGCTCGGTGAATATCCGGTATCGACGCAAGCCATAGGAATGATATTTCATTCTGTCCGTAAGAGTTTCGTCATTGACAGTGACAATTTTCGGCATCACTCGCTCCCTTTTATCTTATATAGATTCGGGACACGCGTAAGTTATTTTGCCTTGGTAATAGATTGGATTTTCCCGTTCTAAGACGGCTCTCGTCCCTTCGTGTACTCAGGGAGAAAAGAAGCCCCGATCTCGCCGCCTCGCATTCGATCTACATTTTACGAAAAGGGCTCCTTTACACGTATACCTATACTCGACGATCCGTTTTTTAGACACTGGGACCTGATCGTTGCTCTCCGTTTGATTAATTTCTCATCCCTGGGGACAAATCCGCACGGAACGAAAGCCGATATTCAATGCAGGAAAGTATCAAATTTAGTGTATAAACACGTGATCGCTGGTATTTGCTATTTTGCATTTCCGACTTTGATAGTCTTCTGCAGTCCGCGGCAGTTGATCATGATTTTCAGTAGTAAATTTGCAGTATCGAACGAATAGGAAATTTCTATTATACGTATGTTGGAACAAGGTAGGTGCTCGGTCCGATTAAGCTTATAAATAAAAATCAACAAACAATCATCGAGTGGTAATGATTTCAACACAATTACTCAACATCGGCATAAGTTAGTATATCATCAGTGCTGATGTCAAAAAAGTGCTCATGCTTATTTAAATTTTTTCTTTCAATATTTAGCTTGAAAATGGGTCTATGGAACGATTGGCAATGAAAAAAAAAAATAATAATAATAAGCTTATACGCCTTTTGGCATTAGTACCGCGATATCTTCAACGCATCTCTCACCCTGACCCCAACTTCGCTCAAATATCGAACATGGTTATATTTACGGGTAAACCTTTCGCTTCGTGATATTGTAAATATACTTGAAACCGGATTATGGAGATGATTCCAGCCTCTCGATACATCACGATCCTCTAAACCATAAAGTATTCACAAAATTCACTTCGCCTTTTTGGCCACTTTACCTTGGGAATATTATTCCCTTCTTATCGTTAAACCGTGCCGGTCGAAGAGGGTCGCGATCTACGCGAGCTTTCTGTGAGTGAATAATCCGTTCAGTGATCGTTTTTTTTTCATCGAAATTTTCTTTTTCACACAGTACTTCGGCGTACGGATTATGAACTCATAGAAACAGCGAGATGTCTTGATACTTCAACAGGTGAAATCACGCGAACCTTGAGAGTTGAAATAAGAGTGACGACGTTGCGCGTTTCGTAACTTAGTTTCTTCGGGATTCCTCATATGCAGATTGAACCATCAGCTCCCAAAACGAGGTAGTGACTTATACTTTAGAGGTATTTTTTTTTTTACTCTCAAAAATTATGTAGAGCATACAACAAGAACATCTTTCACCGGATTTAAGTTTTTTGGACGACGGGTTAGATCTTTACTGGACACGAAAACACGAAAACCCAATTTTCGAGCGAATAGCCTCAATAAACTGGTTTAATTTTCTCACGAATTCTTTCTAAAAAGACGAAAATTTCGAGCCCAATGTGGAAGCGGGCAAGTGTTTGGGTTAGAAGCTACAGGCGAAACAAATAATCGAAGGTGAGAAAAGACGTATAAAATATTCAATTCATTCCAATCACACAATACATCGTCCGTAAATCAAATAACAAAAATGATTTCTTCGTAAATTTATGGTATACAATTTGGTGTGCATCTCACTAAAATAACGTTACGATATATGATTTTTGGTAAATCCTCTGACGTGTTTTATTCAAAATTCGTTCATAATATCATGATGATTCAGTTTTTCGGACCAATTCAGATTCAGTCGATAAAACGGCGAAGAAAGATCGCCCTTGACTAATGCTAGATCTCAAGAAATTTTGCATTACTTTAAATGGTAAGAAAGGTCTTTCTCCAGATAATAAGCACGATGAAACATTGTTTTCACTTTTATTCAAGTCAGTCAGCGATGCGGGGCCTCAGAAATGTGGGGCCTTATGCCCCTCCGCCCCTCGGGCCATCGCTGTATACGCGTAAAGCAAGTAATGGATAGCTTTCAGGATAGAATGGTACGCGTATTTTTCCAAGGAGAAAAGTTTCGGAGTATTTTTCTCGCATGTATAAAGAAACCTACACATCGCGTGACAAGCTTTCTCACTGCAGCTTGTACAACTGTGTATACGGATTATTTATGCAAATGTAAAATGCAGGGCAGCGATACGTATTGTCATGGTAACCTTTAGCCGCATGCACTGTGCGATTGATATTGCTTTACAAATTTCACCACAGATATTATTGTCCGAACGTGATTCGACAATAGCGACGTTAAAAATTGTGCGAAAACAAGCAGAGAGGCATTATTTGTTCTGTCTTTTCGCATGTTTAATTTACCGATTCAGCAGCGCCGCACAAGCTTTTGCACTCACTTTATTTTTGACATTACTCTGCACTTTGCGACGTACGCTCCCTGACTAACGAAAGTATGCATTTCTGATTTATCACCATAGCAGGATTACCGCGTTGCGCTCCTTTGTTGTCACCCTAAATTTGCATGAATTTTGCGAGTCGGTTGAAAGCTTTTTCGCCCCGCCTGAAACGCAAAACGACCGTTATTAGACGCAACGCTGTGGTAGAAACGGTCTTACCGACGCCGACTCAAATTAGCGATGTCCGTAGGCTTGCAAGTTTTTGCATCCCCGTAAAAAGCTGAAACACAATCAGAGCTTTTCGTCCAAATTACTCAGCTCTGTTCTAATAGCGAGTACCAGGCCATTTCAATTTATTATTCCATTCTCTTTGATCACTGAGCTGGTTTACCGCGTGCCGCCTGATCGGAGTAAATCAATTTAGAAGAACAATTCGTGCTTTCGAAAGTGCTTCAAAACAAATTTTCTATCCGATTAAACCGATACATTGTGTAATATAATACGTGGCTTTACATTACAGGACCACTGTCAAGTGACCGATACTATGGATCTGAGCAGACCTCAAATGAAAAAAAAAAAGTAAACCAAATCAATCAGTCGCAATTTCAGAACCGACAGATCCGCAGTTTCTGACCGATTATAAATTTGCTGTACGCGCAGGCTTTGGCAACGTTACGAGTTCTCTTCGCTGTCATTTTACTCTGCGTGTTACGTGCAGCGCGTGAACCTTTTAGCCATCACATTTCATGCTCAAACAGTCATTTCCATATGCAATAGTTCCAGCATTCTGCCGGTAACCAGACATCGGAACGAATTTGAATAACACTGCGTAAATATTATACCCTGAATAATCGATCGTACGGTGAAATATAGCGTTCTTAAAATCGTTTCAAATATTAACATTTTAACAAATTCCACCCGTGGGGTTTACTGGGTAATTCCGTAATAATATTAATATCCATGATTAGGCAAGAGCCATTGTATCTCCTAATAAACGATCCGTAAGCAACTAAATCGAAGAAACTATGCAGGGGGCGAAGAAACGCCGCAATCTCACAGTTCTCTGATTTCTGAGACAACGTTATTCGTCAGAATTTCCTCAGATCAGAGTGCCTGCAGATTGGATTCAGTCTCCTTTTATTTTAGGCATCCTAAAAAATTTTCGATAACGGATCGGTGATTTTCTGCAACCCTCAAAGCCTCACGGAGGGGTAAAAAAATTGGCATTCCGTTGTCGATTCATCGCGAAACTCAATTCGGAAGCTGGAACACTTTGAAGAAAGTTACCCACGACGCTTTTTGATCTAACAATCAAGAAAGTGACTCCGGATCAAATCTGACTGTTCAATCAAAAATTATTGGTCTACACTTTGTGCACGTCAGTATATTTACAGTAAATTTGTCAAACGTATTTTCACTCTGCCGATTTCCCTGGGAAAAAAAAAAAAAAAAAACCGTCGACAACTCGAATTTTGCCAAACCTTGAACATCGCTAGGCATGAGAGACAATCTCCTGTTTGCACTTAAAATTATCCACACGGCAAATTTATTTCTCCATGAACAAAAAATACTTTGTTCAGTAACATTTCAACGATCAAAAAGATTTGTTGAATCGAATCGTGAAAAAATGCCTACACGATTTGTTTTAATTCTTTACGAATTACGCGACGAAAATCAATCAATGCTGATTCCATTTTTTAAAACATGACAAAAAAAAAAAAGAAAGTAAAATGTCAGGCTGCAAACTTCAAAATGCAAACTTCAAAGTTAAAATTATCGGATAAAGTTTTTGCACGATTCTTGTACGAATAAAATTTCGGTTGATAAGCTGCTCGCGGAATGAACATCGGATAAAGATGGGTAAGAAAAAAAAAAACCCAGGAGATCCGTGTACCATTGTTCCATTTTCATCCAACAAAGGTTTTACACAAATTTTGCTGAGAAAATTTGCCATCGTGCCAAGTTGGCCATAATCTGTGCGCACAACATAAAATGTCACAATGAAAATCTGACTTAACGCGTCCGTCATCTTTTATTTTTCCACCTCTGTAAATACCGATTTGAATTTCCTTTACCTTTTTTCACGCGAAGTTGGTAAAACGAAGGGTAAAATCCAGATCTTTGAGCACCTGCCGAAGCAGCTTCTCTTGCTTCTTTCTTTTCCGAAACTCGATACTCATCCCACGGGCACGGCACAGTGATAAAAATCCGAAGAAAGTTACTCCCGGTGAGTAGCGAGGTAACCTCTGCGTCAACTCCAAGACAACCCCTTCAAGGAGTTGAACGACGGTCTCGGTAAAGTTTAAAACGATTTTTAGCCGGTGACAATGTAGCTGCCAGGATTGCCCTCGCATGGCTTCTGTTGTGAGCGAAATATGATAGGAAGTCGAGGATCTCCTCACCCCCGAAACACAGTCGACCCTTTTCGCGAACAAGTTCTTTAGCTGAGCTTTCCTCGTCACCTGTAGCGTACGATGCCGTTATAACGATACGCAACGGCTGGGTTCAAAGAATTTCGTCTGTCCAAAAATAAATTGCTCGACTGGGATGAAAATCTCTTTCAATGAATATAATATTCTTGCAGCGATTTGAAAGAGATGTGTCTTGAAGATAACGAACTATCGGTCGAAAGTTATTCAAATTCTTATCAACTTTTCGCATAATTTATGCAATACGCAAGCTTTTCATTTCTATTCAGAGTATGTAATAAGCATGATAGAAAAGGGTGAAAGGTGAAGGCAATCTTTCAGGTAATAATAACGAAACGAGTTTCTCAAAGTATCGTTGTAATCAGGCTTGCCTGCTGAGGGAAGAAAAAAAGCTTGAATACCAAGGAAGGACTATCAGAGTCGTTGGTTTCAATCATGCTTGATGTTCTGCGCCTCGAGAAACGTTAAGAATTCACGACTAACGTTGCGTATCAAAGGGCGTTTGATAAGCCCGCGTAAGCTTTTTGACAAATGTCTTCTTGCTTTATTAAATTTTCCTCCCGGGGACGATCCCTCGAAATTTCGACGATCCCTCGTCAATTCGTCGCCGAGTGATTCGAAACTACGATGCGTTCTGGCGTGTCGATTCGTTATAGACGAGCGCTAATCGGTGTGATCAAAATCCACGATCTATGGAGCAGTTAGCCGCTAGATAATGGCTCGCTTTATGACGCTATAAAGAACTTTCTCCCCTAGAAAGATCCGCCCACTCTTTACGACGAAATCCGGTCTTTTGCGCGACAAGAAAACTAGGACTACCGTAAACGTTGGCGAAAATTGATCTTCTGCCTCGATATAACGACTGCAAAAGGATGAACCATATTGAAAACGGAAATCTTAATCCGAGAAACTGATGACACGTGTTGAAAATAAACAAGCCAATAGAAAAATGTCAAAAATGTGTCAAGTTGGATCACCAGTCAACTTTTATTACATCAGTTTCTTATAATTATACTTTACTTAATGCAAACGAAAATCAATTAATATAATATTCCTTTAATTTGATAGTTCTGAGAGGAGTTGTGGATCAATGACGATTGTCAGGAGCTGTTCTAGTTGTTCCGAAGTCGGCGCCTATGACTGTAGGTTCAATTTGCATTCCAGCTCGGATTTACAAGCATTAAAAATTGAAGAAATTTTTTCCAAATAAAATTTCGGCTCTTAATTTTCTCATCGTTAAAGCTGAATTTACAAGGAAAATTTCACCGCATTTATGTATAAATTCTCTCTTCTTCCAAATTACCTCCGCAAGAAAGAGGAACATTCGCCACAACGATAATGATAACAAGCCGTCGTCCTGGACCCTCCGACGATTTTTCAACCGTCAACATCCAGCCGATCCTGTCTTGAGAACGCTTTTTCCCATTGTCAAGCTCGCACTGCAGCCTTCCAAAGGCAGAGCTAATTTAAAGGAAGTCATTTTTTACACCGGATAAGACAGGCCAAAAGTAATTGCTTAGCGCGGCTCGTCGCACATGCACTTTGTTCATTTCCACCGTATAACGATACGGGTTAATCATAATGCGATTAAAAATTAATGTCATCGGTAAAAATATAAAAATATTCGCAAACTGGAATAAAATTATAGAAGCACTCGAGTGACGAAACATTTACCTCCCCGTTGTTGGTTTTTTTCTATTTTATTATTTATTTTTTTTTTTCATTTCAAGATCGACTCGGTAAGAGAGGAGAGTTGACGAAGCCGTCACCTTGGGCTTATTTATCGAATCAATAAATGAAAAAAAAAGCGCGAGACACACACTCGGGTGTTTGCGCCGCATCTTAATTGCACTTCTGCGTGACCCTTGCCTCTGGCAGAGGCTCACAAAGGTTGGTTTTCTCGTTTTCCTGTATTTGCACACACCCACAGAACTGCGGTGTACCTTTTAAGGCTCGGTTAACTTCGGCCCAAGAATAGAGCCCGAGCTGAATTAAAATCCCCTGGGAGGAATTTAGCTGTTGTCAGCAGAATTGGCGCCCTTGGGCATTACGAACTTGTGCCGGAATATTCGTACACTTTTAACTTTTGCCGTTTCCAACGATTTGCCAATTAAGGATTTAAGGGACGTGTAGTCGGGCCAAAAATGTGTCCAATCAAAAGAATCAGGAAACAAAAGTTGAACAGGGCAAAATAAGCTGGTCGAGTTAAATCCACGTGACGAAATAAATTCAGGCCTATGAGATATGGAAGTGGATTTCAAAAGAATCCGAAGAAGCTTCTGAGCCTCGTTCGGAAATTGGTCGAATAAAATTGAATCCAACGGTGCAGCAACTCAAACTACGAAACAAGTTGGCAAATTGTTCAGATATCACCCTCGACTGCAGGATGTGAAATAAATATCTTACAACTAATTTCAGGTCATGGAAAACCGATTGCAGGAGATGAAAATAAAAGTGTAAAAAAAAAAGTTAACTTTGAGGAGTACGGTAAATTTTTCACCGCAAAAAATGGGCTACTTCATGCCGGTGGTATAAGGGGAAAATTTCAATTTTGTAAACTTGCGGGAATCGCACGTATAAAACAGTTTCAGAGTTTCCAATCTTCCGAAGAAAAGTTCAGTGAACGAGCAGTTTCATCGTATTATTTTTGTTTCTACTTCTCTCCTCGAAAGCTCAACTTTCACACTTTTCCTCGAGCGACAGTCTCGTGATAAACAATATGCGGGTATTAGAAATTCATAACACAAACCTTCCGATTCTCCCAGACCCTGAACAGTGATAAAGATGCAGGTTGACGAACAAGCGAATTTAGTAAACATTACGGAAAAGAGCTGCGGGATGAATTTGTTTATCGTAATTAACTAACAATTTCCTCGCTCAGTTCTCTACTCAGGTACAACGATAATTCCCTCGGATAATCGGTGAAAGTATAAATGAATAATTGCTCGGCGTGCGTGCACTGTGAACAACGATAGCTCGATAATTAATCAACACGCACCTCGCGGTTCCTGGGATAGAGTGAAATTATTTCCATGCTGCAGAACGGAAGTGGCGGGTGAATCCGAGGGAGGAAGCCAGCCATTTATTTTCCACTGCAGGAGTACTGATTTCTCTACGGATTTGTCTCTCGACGGCAATAAAAAGGAAGAAGAATACCGTTTTCTCTTTTATCTTTACCTAAGCGTTGTCAGCGGTTCGAATAACGTTGTAAGAAAAAGCCGCACCTGCGATATAATGAGATGAACAACAAAATTTCACCTCCGCTTTTAAACTCGTTGCATAATTAAGCCTAAGTAGGTATTTTAATCGTTAGATTGCACTTGTCAACAATCTAACAAATCGTTGAAAATTTTTTTATCGTCACGTGCCTAAGATGAGTCAACCATTCGCATCGCTCTGCAAGGTAAATTGTTACAAGCTCATTCATAAACCGATAATAATTTCATCTTGCAAAATTTATCGATATAACCATGCAGCTTTTTGCATTTCAATTTGTTGCTCTCAAATATTTATACTTGAACGAGTTACTTCTGTGCTTAAGATTCAGCTAAATCGACTCCAGTTTCACTCTTTGAATCCTGATTTTTATCATTCATTTTATTCCGCTAATTTTTCTGCTATTACACAATACTCCGAATCGTTCTTGAATCATATCGTGAATCTAAAAGCATTGGAAGTTGCGGGTTTTTGAATGGTCGACGCGTGTAAAGAAATTGCCGGAATAAGAGCAACGCATTATTTTCACAGATCGCACCGTTCATTTTGGGGAAAATCCCACGCCGTGTGTATACGTGAATTTTGTGAGGTATAGTAAACAAGGCTGCTGCCTTGCGTAAGTGCCGGCTTATGCAGGCAGCGCTGGAAACGACGCGAAAGCTTCTCCACCCCCCGACATACTCGAAAAGCTTCTTATCCGGAAAACTTTGAGGAAAAAAAAAAATAAATAAATAAATAAAATATACGCGTGACAAGTTTTTCCCCGGATTTACGGAAAATTGTAGTTAAGTAGAAGCCAACAAGCAGAATTTATACAATTACATAGGTAAATACTGTTATTATTACGACAAGCTTTTTTTCCTCCATTCTTACCATCAACGTAAAAACTGATCACGTCGTTGAATAAAAACTCGTATAAAATTTTTTTTATCTCCTCCAAGCAATTCAAACTACAGGAATTTTCGCAATGGTCGTGATACGTTTAATAACAGCGGCCCGTTCTGAATCCTTGTAAGCGAAAATCGACCCCCTTTTTTTTCAACACTCGTTTTCTTTTATGGGGTTAAACTTCGGCGGTGGAAAATCGTCGCACGAGGAACGAATTATCCAAATGTTAATGTCTCGTTGTAGCCAAATCCGACCATTTCAACCGGTTAAAGTAACCGTGACGTCAGATTCGTCTTCCTTTACTTCCAGTCTCTGTACTTATTGTTACAAATCCTTGTTACGCAAATAATATTGTAATTTGAATCGAGGTGAAAAGAGTGCCGTGTGTAAAAAAGAAAACCAAACAAAAACACAGACTTCCCCAAGCTTGGTTAATTAAATCGCAAAGTTACCGAGGCGGCTTGCTTTGACGATTGAAAGAGTAAAGAATTATAAGAAGTAAAGATAACAGAAGAACCACAACCGTGACGCAGAAAGGTATTCAGAAATTTTTTGTACCCTTTTACATCTTACTCTTTTTCTCCGACGAGAATGCGTGGGTCGGATAATGCAAAGAAAAGAGCAGCTCGCCTTGGATATTGTCCGGATGATACTTGCTTAAGCACGCGGCTCGAAAGCTCACCCCTTATGCGCGTGATCCCGCAAGAAAGCGACGACGAAGCTTCGGCAGACCTACAGAATTTTCGCTAGATTGAGTATAGAGGCGTTTTCCACCCGCCGCTCGCAATTACTTGATCTTAATTACCTTCATTATGATAGAATCTTCGCCGTCACGTCGTTTTAAAATTAAGTATAAAACGTCCGCTTCGCGAAATATTTCGTCGAGTAATTCTTATCACTCTCTTGTGCGATGTTATAACATGTAGCATCAATTTTGTAGTATTGTTTTTATTTAAAATGCATGATTAGTTTCAACGTTTTTTTTTTTTGTACTTGTGCTTTAACACCCGTCGATTGCTCTAACAACCGATGTTCTTCGGCGATCAATTTTCTTTCCTCGTGTTATCTCGTTTTTTTTTTTTTTCTCTCATCTTTGTCAACTTAATTATTTATAACGTAAGTTATGATTGATAAGTGTTATAGTTCTGAGAAGAGCCTCCACTAAAGTGTAGAAAAGCAAACATCTGTGGATGTCTGTTATTATTGACCTTGGATACCAAGAAGAATCGATTACATTTGAAATATCCATCTAAAGGATAATCAAAAATGAAAAAAAAAAAAACAGAAAAGAAAAGCAAACAACAACCGACTACGTTTCTTTGAACTTCTTCCCCCCAGTCTGAAATCGAGAAAACCATCCGCAGTTTTCATCTGCAAGCCGGGCATTGTGGACCCGTCATAATTCAAAATCGTTGAAATCCCTGATCGAAAAGTTCGGTACATATATCGTCGTAGGAAAGATTCGAAGCCACCCTCGGACAGCGAAAATGGCAATAAAATCGGAGTTATAGCCACCTCGGAAGAAGGCAGCTTTGCATGCTCGATACCCTAGAAGTACTTGCATCCCTTTCCATCAAGCAAACGCTCTGACGATGCGAAACTTTGGCGTTTGTGTGTACAGAAGATAGCCGAGGAAAACAACCTTCCAGGACAAACGGTTACGGAGACCCTCGGAAGCCTCAATATGCAGTTCAACACTCGAGAGAACGTTTCTCGAACGAACGACCCTTAAAACTTTATAGACGCCCTTCTTCGCCAGGCGAGAAATCGCGAAATTCGCTGATCATCATCAATTGTCGTTGCAACGAATCGCTTTCACCGTTGTTTAATCGAAATTCCCAGCAAAGTGTCAAGGAGAGAATCCTGCGACGCTATTCACCCCATTTTCTACAGTTCGTAGTTGATCTTCACTGTTACAGAATTAGCTCATGTACGATTTTCGGATAAAGACAATTGATAAGGTCGCAAGGTTGACGGTGAATTCGACTTTGCAAGGCACTTTTCTCTTCGGAAGAGATGCAATTTCCGTTTTATTTCGGGGGTCTTCCTGGTACTCAATATCGTCTGAACAACGTCCAAGTAAACAAGGATACATTTCTCTTTAATTCTCCTCGAAGCTTAGTAGGTACACGATATTTTCTATATTTACCTCTTATTTTTCCACGTGGAAATGTTAGTCTTCTGCGATGAACAGTGCCTCGTGAAATAAAATTGGACTAAGGGCGTTTCTTAAAAGAAGAAAATAAATCTACAATGTGCTAATCTGTGTACAGTGTATAGTTCCCAAGAGCTAATTGCGTAAAATATGGTTTTTGATATTCAAAGATTGAACATTGATCATGAATTTTTTGAAACTGTAAGAACTTATAGTAACAGGGTTAAACGATTGATGTTTACGTTCTATAATATAATAATCCATAAATAGCTCCCACGTCTGATATAACGTTTCGCGAATTCGAAAAACCGCGGAGAAACTTGAGCACAGAGATTAAAAAAAGTTGGTTGAGCGAGCAAATCCACGGTAATCGGCCCGGAAGACTTTAACTGCTGTTACTTTAACCGCGGGCAATTATTCCTCCGGAGGTCCAAGTTTCGACGATAAACTTGGATCATTGACGTTGGGATTTATTTATTTCACAGGTGTGTCGGTTGTTCAAGTACGCTGTAATTAAGAGGGTATAAATCACCGTATTTTCCGGTGCGAAATCCTTACAGCTGAAAGTGATAGACAGGAAAAAAATTCACCGCACCTTACAGCAGCTGCAGAAATTGGCGCGGGTGAAAGTGGCACCGAATTAATGGAATTAAACCCGCAAACCGAGCGCGAGGAGCTTTAACGTGGAAACTTTAACAGCGTATTATTAATACCAATATAGTCCCACTTTGCATAAATTCGTTGTGCTAATTCCACAGGTACGAATAGAATAACAGGGCGTCTGAATTCAACCGGCACACAATAACCCACATTCTATTATCACTACTGCATTCTGGTTGTTTTTGTGACGATTGGTGAATAATAGCGGCTTAATCGTAACGCTGATATCTCGCGTCTTGTCTGCGCATCGTCAAGCGAATGGAAGAGAGGAAAAAAAGAATCAGCGACGTAAATGAAGCTTAATACCTTTGTGCGTTGTTCGGAAACAAAGTTCACAACTGTTTGATCTTTCGTTCCAAGGAGGTCCTCCCTACATTTTCAAGAAACACAACCCTCATCGTGATCTCTTTATCAGCTGCGTGCTCTTCGTCACCTCCCTCGACGGTTTATTGGCGAACCGGACGTCTGCAGGGTAAATTTTACTCTCAAAAAAGGAGGCTCTAATTGTCGTCTCAGACTTCTAACGATGAGAGTTTTTCATCGTTGCGAGAAACTGGCAAGACCTGCGCGGATCGATGAACGGGGGCGGGGTTGAAGTTCCGAAACCGCCTGATTCCGGATTATTTGGTGGCGAAAGTTGAAGTAAAGAAATTAAACTTTGAAGAAACAACAAAACTTTGAATGGTCGGACAACTCGACGGCTCAAAGGTCCCAAGTGCAAGTTACCGAAAATACAAGTTACGATACAGCAATGTTCCGAAAAGTAAAGTTCCGGTAGAGAAAATAATTCCGAGAGATAAAGTTTCGACAGAGTAAGATTTCGAAAATTAAAATATACTCACACGGCGTAGTTTAAATACGTAAAAATATCGAAAATCCAAAACAACGAAAGATCAAAGTGGTGAAATTTCCAAACCAGATGTTTACAGAACTGAAAATCTTCGATCATTCGGAGTTTAGATGTTTCAGATTTTGAAATTTTGAAATCTTTTCATTTTCGCACTTTCGGAACTTCGACTTGTCGGAGTTACGCCCTTTCGACATTTTGTCTTCTCGGAATTTTGAACGTCGAGTTCCAGACCGTTCGAAACTTTGATGTTTCGTCAAAGTTTCAGTTCTTTACTTTAAGTTTCGCCACCAAAATACTTTGGAATTCGGCGGGACTTTTGAAATTCGGAACTTCAACTCCACCCCGAACTTTCGACAATTTGAATAACCTTCAGACTAGCAAGACAAACTGGGAGACAACGATGAGGTGACGTGATGACTAAATTACGAGCACTTAGGTGGCTAATACGTCATGCAGAGAATCACTCGACACCCGACGCCCGTTGTTAACCTCGTGTCCCTGGCCTGGATAGCGTCGCGACGCTCCAATTTTGCATACTGCACGCAAATGCAGAGATGAGCTGTCAACGCGCTTAGCGACGTCATTTTACTTTCAGGGAAAGTGCACTCGCGGGCTTCCGCATCGTTGCAAATTTACTCGGACCGTGCAATCGGAGAGAGAAATTCGCGACGCTGGAGCTGATTTTATTCAGCAACTGCAGTGAAACGAGAAATGGAATAAGAAAAAAAAGGCGGGATTCGGAAGTCAAATATCCGGCTGCGAAGTGTTTGTTTTAAAACAATAATGCTTGGGTCTCGTTATGCCATATAAAAAAAAAAAAAAATTGACGACACTCTTTGTTGGAAATATTGAAAACCCATTGAAAGACTATTCAATCTCATGAATAGGTTTCGATTACTTCTTACAGTAATTTCATTCTGCTGCTTATTTTTCTAGTTTTATTTTTTTAGTTCCATTTACTCGCCGTTTAAATTAAGATTTGTAGATAAATCTGCTCAATTTGGTATTCGTATTTAGAGAGCGTGCGGTTGTTGCCATCTATCCAGCTTTAACGGTGAGTACATATTTTTAAAGGATTACCGTAGATGGTCTGAAATGAATATTCCAGTGAAAAAAAATGTCGCGAGTTCAGTTTGCTCGTCTGCCCAGGTAAGTAAAATTAGTGAATATTCAGATTCCATGAGAGTTGTGCCAACTCTATTTTCTCTTGTAATAACGAGGCGCTGACAAAGCTGTTGAAGTGGTTGAGTAAAAAATTCGTAATTTAGAAAAGTAGCGTCCCATGTTTGCAGTCAAACGAAATAATTAGAGAAATCGAAAATGCTTTTTCTTTTTACTCTCTTTTTTACTTCTTTCGCATCTTTCGGCTACGCAATTTTCATATAAATAATCTTTCTGTTTTTTTTTTTTTTTTTTTTTTGGATCATCGGGAAAACTATTTTTCGCCTTGGAATTTAGAGCGATCGCGAAACTGAGATTTCTCTCGCGGATTAGCGTAAAATAGCCGGATCTACTCAACCTGATTATATCAACGCTTGATAGGCGAGAAGGTTGGAATTTCCGTTGCGAAAACGTGATTCTAGCCGGGAGTATCGATCTCATTGCCTAATTGAACCTCGCCTGATCCCTGAGAAAAATAATTTGCTGATTCGGCAGCTCCTTGAACTCCGACCCGAGGCTTCGTCTTGAACCCCGTATCGTGTTGTATACTTGTTGAAAAGACGAGCTTCGATTCCACGGCGAGTCGTTCATTAAGGGTCCCTTAATTGGATCGAAAATTATCAGAATCGGGTCGAACTGATCGGGCGGAAATCCTAGAAATTGCGACACAATTTCCGTCAGAAACAATGCCGTTATCCGTTGAAGAGAAAACGTGATCCTCATTTTTCGTCCCGGTGAGCCCCGATAATTTGGGTGAAATTTCGGCGATGATAAAAAGATAAATTGCGCTCCCGCAATCTTGATCCACTTGATCCTGCTGGGAAATAACTCCGCGTCGATCTATTCTCTAAACCTAGATGTATTTAAGCTGCAAAGCTACGGGGAAATTAAAAGTCAGATTACGGAAATGGCGACTACGAAGTTTACAAACGCCTGAAAGCAATTTCGCTACCCTCAGAATTTTCCTATCAATATAATTTCCTTCCAAACTAAATTGTCGATTCGAAAACTACTTGTTGCGAACATAAAATTTCCCGGTATTTAATTATACTGCCACGATAAAAGCGAGAAAAATCGGCAGTTTCCCCGTGAAAAAATAACAAACAGCCCAAAAGGTATGTCAGTAATACGCGAACAAAAACTGAAGTAAAAATTGTCGATCATAATTCAAAATTGAAATCACGCTTCATTTTCTGTGCTAGAAAAGTGAATTTTAGGCTAACAAAACTATCACCGAGTGTTGTCAAATTTTCTGCAGATGAAATTTTAGATTTCTTTCTGTTCTAAATTATACGAGATACGAAATTATTTACCACTAGTCAAGGGCCGAATCTAAATGAATAGCAGCTGATATTTTGGAGCGAGAATATCGAGGCGCCAGCAACAAGTTGACAGTAATTTGTCAATATTGTTGTCGAAAATGGTTCAAGGACATTGATACAGGCTTAGAGTTCGATCAATCAGTGAAAGTGGCTCGTGTTTTCTCGCTTACATTCACACTAGGCGATGTACTACTAGATAAAGAGAAATGAGAACTGCAAAAGATAGTTGGAGGGAGTATATCGCGCAAATGAGGGCGGCCATTAGTGATTTAATTGCTTGGTAATAAAGGCCAGACCGACTAGACGGCACCGATTGATCCCGTCGACGCCACACGCGCAGACCTTTTCATTTTTCACGCGCAATTTTACCCATCCAGAGAACATCGTGTATAAGTGCAAGGTGGCAATTTTACTGAAAAACGGGATTGCGGATTATAAGAGGAAATCCTTAAAAATCACAGAACGTTAGCAATCGTAACTCCACTTGTGGGGTGGGAGTAAAAATATAGAAAGATCAAAAAATCGAAGGGCCACGATATGGAATTTTTAAAAAAGGGAAAATTAATATAAAGAATTTAAAAAATAGTGAAAGTCGAAGCATGGGGGATCAAAAGGTTAGAAAGGTTGGAACATAGAATGCTAAACTGTAGGTAGAGTTGTCGTAATTCCTCTGGATTCCTCGATTTTTCCGTACCATGTGTCTTTCTACATTTTGTCTTTCTGTATTTCAACTTACTATGTTTTCAATTTTCTGTACTTAAACTTTCCACATTTTTAAAGTCTAAAAATAAGATTTTCGCGTCTATGGAAATTCGATATTCTTGTCCTTCTATCAATCAGTAATTCTAGTTTTCTACCCCCAAATAATAAAGTAAAAAAACGAATACTGTAGGTAATTAATGTAGCAAACATTGGTCAAACCTAACGCTCACAAATCGTGAAATACAAATTTGTTAATAAAGGATATAAAGATATTTATCTTTATCACAATGAATAATCAGCCGTAAATGAAACGTTACAAAATTCAAAAATGTTTGATTCCGCATCCGCCGCTTGAGGAGCGGGATGAATATTGAAGTACGGTAAAATTTATAAGCCGCAGAATGTTGATCGACGAAAAGAAACAATGCCTATGAATACCGGCGTGCACATTGAGCGAAAGTTAATCGCGAGATGAAAGAAAGAGAGTGCAGGATTACCGTCTTTTTAACCGCGGAAGCAAAGGTGGTGAAAAATATTGGTGAGAAAATTGGTTCGTTTTATCGCAGATTAATTTAAATAAGTATAAAATCGATTTGGAAACAAGTCTTCTCGACTTTCGGCACGCGAGAGGCATCAACTTTTTTCTTCTTGGTAAGCTGGGAGAATATAATACTGATAATAATAATATTAATAATAATGATAATAAAAGGGTAAAGCGGCAGCAGCGCCGGTAAGAAAAATAAGATTCCAGCTTTAATCAGACGACCATTTTCCGCGGATAAAAGAAGTTTTTACTGATTTTGTTTTCGCCACCTTATTCTCTAAACCTTGTAATACGTTGTTTGTAAACCCTTGTAAGTTCCAAGTGAAATTTATGTACCGTAACGATGGATAAAAACCATCCTACGGTAAAGCTTCAAGCATAAAATACCTTTCTCAAATAGCTGCCGCAGTGTCGGAAAAATATCTTGGATTTTATATTATAAACGTATACTTTTATTGGACATATACATGTATATAAGTTCGGCGATGCTCTTAAATCACGCAATCGTGTGAAGCTGAAAATTTTCAAGCCTTTTCAGCTACGCATCGCACGGTTCGACAATTCAACCCGACGTCAAGTTTAAAGGGAAAGCTACGGTCTTATAGTCAAATATTTTCAATCATCTTTTTCACTGACAGTGAGCAAAAAAAAATTATACTCTCAACAGTTAATTTTAAAACTGTAGGCTTCGTCAAATAAATTGTCCCGCACGAAAAACTTCGAGTCTCAAATATAAGGTGCATAGAAACTGCACCAAGTAACTTCAGTAAAATTTCCAATTCTGCGATGTGATTTGGAAACAATTTTTTTAAAATTTAGAATTTTATTGCTCGAAAACGAACCAGTGTGAAGATATAAACAAAACATATTCTTGTAGGAAATTTTACGCTCTACAAAAAAGATCTGAATAAAGATTTGCGTAAGGTAAGTCGTTTCGGAGTTATCAGGCCTCAAACATCGAACCGTTTGAAATAATGACCTTATTAATTTATAAATGCTACAAAACTGACTCATATCACTTAAATACACAATATTATTGATTTTAAAATTAAAACTATAGACTTCCAATGAAATGTCAATTAATAAATTTCATTAATCAACGATATGAGTCATATTTCAAGTTTTTCTTCAATTTTAATTGAGAATAACTTTTGAAAAATTAAATTGAGGCAAAAATACTAAGAGATCTTTTTTGTAGAACATTAAAATTCCTTTAAGAATCTGTCATGATCTTTTTTATACATTCATTGATTCGTTAGTCACGAAATTCCAAATTAAAAAAGTCAAATCGAGAAATTATATCAATTTATTAAGCTTAATTACTCGGAAACGGCTTGTCTGACAAAAATCTATAATCAGACCTTTTTTGTAGGGAATTTAATTTTATAAAGGGATAAGTGAACATAAATTTTTTCACTTCAATATTTCGACAGTTCTGACGTAAAACATCAAATTATTACTAAAAATCAAAAATAGCGATGATAGACCTCTTAAAGTTAATATTAAGGTCTTAAAATTTCATGAAATTTTTTTTTGCCATACTGAATGATATTCTCAATATATTTTTCAAAAAAAAAATAGTAAATTTTTTGGCCCAGTCTAATATATATATATATATGAATTGATATATGCGGGATATTCCAGCGACACGTTACAGCGGTGTAGGAATTTATGTAAATGTTGAACAGGATTGTAAATTAACGGAAGACAGCGACGCGATACCGGTGCCAATGTATGATACAAATACCGGGGTAACAAACATGCCCTCGTCTCGTTTATACGCACGTTTACATGGGCATATAACGTAACAATATACCTATGTTACGCAATTTCTAATTTCCTACATTTGCTTGTTTATACAATCATTCACTCGCAACGTTAAATGTCGTCATATTACAATCTATATTCGTTCGTAATACAGTTATCAAATAATAAATCCTGTCTAAAGATTTAAAAGGATAAAAAACAACAACAACAGTACTTGAACGAAGCAAGTCTCGATTCTGTCAGTTTAGTCTTCGCGTTTTTGACGAACGAAATTGAGTTCGATGAATTGGTACAATTATTTCGCGACATTGATATCGGCGGTATAAAAACTTTATCACATTTTTTTCTCATTCTCGCGGGCCGCTTGTCGCAGGAAACCAATTTCAACGTTCGATTTCTCTCAAAGCTAATTGATCGTGCTGCTAGGAATCGGCCGCAAGCTTCGACGCAAGTACACTGGATGTTTTCGAAGCTGGAAAACGAATTCTTACGAGTGACTTTCACCCCTGGCGTAAGATTAATTCTACAAGGGTGGTCGTCGATATTGAATCAGTTTTCTATTACCTACGTCGTAGAAACTTGAGACGTATTTTCCACGGTTGATTTCAGTGTCTTCTTGGGAATTATATTTTACTTTTGGTCTTGTTCCGTTAGTTCCAGACAAGAAAGCTCACGCAAAGGTGATAGTGGAATGAAAAAGCGCGACTTCTTGAAATCGATGTCGCTTACTGATCACCTCCGATGTAGCTTGTTAGGTTAATCGTACCAAATGAATTTTATTTTCACCTATTTCCTCTACTTGTTTATTGATTAAATCACAATTTTGTATCATTTAATGAGTACTTCGAACAATGCTGAATATTTGACGATTATCAGTATGTATTGAAATGTCATCGTTTGAATATTCTTTGAGCCTTTTATATTCCAAGTATAAATGTTATCAATTATTTAAAAGAAGAAATTAATTGTCAGCAAATTTTCGTTCAACAGATTTGTTTTAAAATTGTAAGACTAGTCACGCGGAACAAATTTCTACCGCGTTAATTTTACCGAAATAACATCATTTCCAAGTGTCAATTTATTCAGTTTACGTAATTCGTTCCATAAGCTTTTCGACAAGTTCAGAAAACTTTCTTGTAAACACCGTCGTGTTTACAAAAGCAAAGAAACACAAAGTGTCAAACCCGACTGAAATATCCGCACCAAGCCGTAATTTTTGGCTGAAATTTGTTTAAGCCTCATCGATGAAATTAGACAATTAATAAAGTTCACAGGAAATTCCCTAATCGTTTCCTACTGAAAACTCGTAGAGTCCGACCAAGGATTTTTCCAATATACTTCGATAAATAGAAATTGCGCTTTTCCAGAGAGGATGAATTATAATAATTGTTCAACAGATTTGCGTATTTGCATAAATTACAAAGATCAGTGAAAGCGGCGCAGTTGGGAAAAAACTTACACGCTAAACTCGTTTGCAAGTTAAATGAGCTCGAATAGTTGCATAGTTTTCAACAAGTATCAGGGACAATAAATTGAAGAGGACGGTGCCATGATTTATAATCTCTTGAGCAAATATCAGGTTATACGTAGCTGGACAAAGCGAATTAGTGCTAGAATATAAATTGGTAATTTTCGTTAGCCATAGTTGATGGTTTTTTTCTTTAGCCCACATATTCCTGCCTCTCGATAATTTTCATTAATTTTCTTTTCTTCTTTTATTTATATTACTTTGCGAATTTTAGCACCGAAATGAAATTCTTGAAATAAATGATTTCAATTAATTTTTTTCGGCATTAGCTCTGTTCGGGCCTTGTATTATCGTACAATTTATTCGCAGTTTCAATTCAAACCATATCGAAAAGATTTCAACGAGATATCCATCCATTAGGCAGATCTATACGTACACACGAATTTATAACCTGGCTGAAGTAATGAAGTAATATTTCATTCACGAATTGCCAAATTTCCTAAAATTACGTGTCGAATATTCTGTAATTAATTGATACGTTTAAAAAAAACCCGTGTACGCTCTTTCTAAGTGATTTTCTTTGTACGATTCTCACTTATACGTTTATTCATCAGTGGATCAAAATATGTTTTAAAAACATATTTGGTCCTCGTACCTCCGATCCTGTTTTGTTCCCGGAAAGCAGCTTATAACTTGAACGATCAGCTTCAACGCAATAATTGAGGTAATGAAATTGCAAAAACAACGAAACAGAAAAAAATTAGAAAAATTAAATAAGGTTTTAACATCGCAAGGCTTTCATATTATAATTATAATAAGGTTATTTTATAAGACAAAAACGTTGTACGATATAATTCACCAAGGGAAAAAAAATAAAATAAAAATAACTAGTGACAATGTGAAAAGAAAATAATGCGTATCGCGAATTTCAGCTGCACACTTTACTTTCACTAAACCAACGCGAGAATATTTTCGACACCGCTGGATAATTGTCAGTTCTTGACTGCGAACTAATGCTTGAGCGATGCTGAGTTGAATTGTCACCGCAGTCCCTTGTGCCAAGCTATATGAGAAAAAAAGAAATGAAATAAAGAACCTCCCTTTAAAAAGTCCTGCATCTGACAGAAGTACGCAATTATTATTTCCTGTTGCAATTTTTTACTCAGCCATTGTGAGACGCAAATGTGCTCGCAAATGTTCGCAGCTCGTTTCCTAATACATATAATCCATTTTACGGTTCCAGATTCGCCAGCTGAGGATACATTTGCGACGTAATTATGGTCGTTGGCAATTATAATGACCAATTTCAGTCAACAATGAGCTCAACTTGATTATGACTAATCTTTATACGGAACAGCGGTTAATGCTGCAAGCTTGCCTGGAACCTGGAACACCTGTTTCTGACCGCCAGGTACGTCTGTTTCACGACGTGTCGCGAAAGGCTTTGTCGAATATTTGAGCTACGGTTATACTGACAATAATTCATAGGTGTGAGTCAAAGTAGAGTTGACAATGGAAAACAAATACGAAGATGCTTTACCGGTATTTTTAATATTTTTCATAATATTTTGAAATCTGGAAAAAATGCACGTGAAAGTTTCAGTCATGTAAAATATATGTGAATTCTACGAGGATCTCTTTAAGGTGTAAAACACTGTAAAAACGAAAGAAAACCGCTTCTTTGGCCAATTTATTTCGATGGAAGGAAAGGTAATAAGATAATAATATTTAAGGAAATGATTAGGCATATGTTTCAGTATAATATAAAAGATTATTATCAACAAATATTAAAAAAAGAATGTGCGCCTTTTAGGTTATTACAGTTAGGTGTCACCCCTTAGGAGGGTAAAAAGGGAAAATTCGAAATTACAAGCAAGAGCTTTGACGTCGACACCTTTCTTCGAATCGTCAAATATAAAAACGAAATGAAACTCTTCTCACTGTCTGCACAGAGCAGCGCACAAACTAAAAGACATGACGAGTTATGGAGGATAAACGAGGTGCGAGTTCTCGCGGTATAAATTCGGAACCCCTTTTTCGCAGAATTTCGTTTTTGCGCTATTTTTCTTCCTTTCATCGCCTGCATTCGTTGTTTCTTTTCTTGCCATCCTCACAGAGATTCCTCAATCCGTTGCGACTCGATATTAAACGTACGCGAGAATTCGCTTGTAACACAAATCTGCGCAGAATGAATACCTTCACCTACACGCGATACGATTCGCGGAATTCGTGACGATTTTACGGCGCTGGATGAGTTCACCGTCATTGTTCTCATACCATAATTGCAGGAAGGAACCTGCGGCCGATTAATTAGAGGCAATAAAAATTACCCAATATACGAACACGTTACAAGCGTATATAATATAATTTATTGTACAACGACGTAGCAGATATATGTGTACGTAATACGGAAAACCTTCGAAATGAACCGACTCGTCGGTCATTAGCGTTTATATCTAATTGACCCTTGCGGTAAAGGCGGAATTATAATTGGGACCCTGAGGAATAATTCGCAGATAGTGTCGTAAAAATTTTTTTAATTAGCGATATTTGTTATCTGTAACGGCATGAGGATAGACGAACTTGAGCGAATAAAAATTTCAGAGACGGTAAACGGACGGAAGGAAAAACTTAAGAAAAGATATGGAAAATTAGCCAAATGTCTTATTAAATCAAGAAAGAGTGGGTTCAAAAAATTTCATCCGAAGACTGAGTCCGAGGTCGCGAAAATATTCCGCTGATGAAAAGTATGAAAAACATTCAACGTGAGCGTAAATAATCAAGCAAATACAATCACAATTAGGGTCCAGATAGAAATTGGGTTCAATTATCGTTGGATATGGTCGGTAATTTAGTCGTCGTGCGTATGATGAAAAATCGGTTCAACCACGCGACACAGGTAATTACTTAATACACCGAATTCAATAAAATAAATTAATTTGAATGAAAGTGTTATTACAGAATAAAAGACAAATAAAAAAATAAAAATAAAAGGGTGTGTTAAAAAATTCGCGAAAAAGAAAACAATTTTGTGTGATTGCGAGAATTTAAAAAAAAAAAAAAAAAACGTCAGAAATATTATTTAGAATAAGAAAAATCGACACACTAATCGCAATTCAAATTAATGCTCAAACGCAGCAGGAAATTATCCATATCATTTTCATCTGAATCAATTATTATTACGATATCTATCGCATGAACTTGATTTGGCCGGAATGAATTGCACGATAGGTTCGTATTAACATGAATCCTTTGACGTTATGAAACACAAGATTGCCATTTTATATACTTGAAAAATTCGAAGCAACTGAAAATGATGGTATCAGAATTTCGTGATAAATATTATCTCATCTCATTCTTGTGAAAAACCCTTTCGTGCGTAAAAATGGGCGTATATTTCTTGAAATGAAACCGAAGCTAGCAGCCAAGCGTGTCAAACTTTTTTGAAATGAAAAAATGCTGTTCAATTTCATCCCCATAATTTTATAAAAGTATTGGGGGTTTATGGTATTTCACAAAATTTTTTTTACGGACTTCACCAACTTATTCGAAAGAACATTAAAACGTTTGGCTGCTGATTCTGGGTGTTAGCTTCAGTTTCGTTTTCTTGAGGAAAAGATTAGAATCATTGTTGAAAAAAGTTGAAGGAAAAGCGCAGCTTTTCAAGCGTACGTTTATCGCTGTACTACCTGCGGCCCACCAACTTCCCTTCGGAAGAAAATGATCGTGCGAATTTATCACGGTGGAATGAGAGGGGAAAAAAACCCGGTGAAAACTCGCTCCAAATCTCGTGGTGATTTTTAGTCCACTTGATATTTTTTCACAAGTAAAACGAATACACGGAATTGTGTCGGATTACATTTTTCAAATAACGCGCAATTTCGCCGTTTCATCATCATGTAAATTAGGACACGTGTACTGGGCTAAAAATGAAGAAAAATGAAGAAAAATGAAAAATTTCTATTCGAGCTGTGCTTTTCATTGCGTGTTTGTTTCCTTTTTTTTACCCCTTTTTCGTAATATATGTATATCATGCGGCGTCTCCGCGAAAGCAAGATATTACTGTGAAGTGAGTAGGCGGTGTATTTGCCGGTATATCCGAAAGGGGCGGGCTTTCAAATAGTACAAGGGATGACAGGAAGCAGATAGAGGAGAGCCCTTAATCAGGCACAGTGTATTGCGACTCGTTGGATATTTATCAAAGCCGGAATTGGTCACGTGTTTTGACTGAAAGGCAATTCGAGCTAAACGATTTGCGGACACAAGCGTTAAGAGAGGATTCTAGTGTGAGCGCTTATTTTTTTACCTCATTTTCTAGAAGGCATTTTTGGATTCGGGTTTTTGTGGTTAATAGATTTGATTTCAACTGTATTTCAGAAATTTTTTATTGCAAAATATTACAAATTGAGCGCCGCCGGCGTAATGGCGTGAAAAGTGGGTTTTTTGCTTTTAGACGTGTTTTTTAAAGTTCCAGTTGTCCTGAACAGACAATTGAAAAAGATTATCAAAATATATGAGTATGGCTATGGTCCGAACTACAATCATGTCGATGTTGAAACAATTCGCAATTTCGTACAACCTTAAAGTCGAAGTATCATTTTTTTCACGATTTTTCGACCGCATTATTGTCCCTTAAATAATTTCTATCGAACGAAATGAAATGATTGTCGTCCGAACCACAGCCATACTCATATATTTCGACAATCTCTTTTGAAACTGGAACTCCAAAAATCACGTCAATCAGGAAACAACGCACTTTTTACGCTATTACACCTACAACCGCGATTTTGTCATATTTTGTAGAATAAGAAAATTCGAAGGATGGTTCGAGTTTTACATAATTAACCACGAAAATCCAAATTCCAAAATTCCTTGGAGATTCTTTGAAAAAAATTCTATAAAATGAGGTAAGAGAAACAAGCGCCACACTAGAATCCTCCCTTAAGCGAATTGTAACCTGTCAAAGAAAATACAGAAAAGCTCGTGGGAGTTATGGGAGTGCTTTTAACGGAGAACCAGAGAAGCAATCAGTGTCCCGTTTCAAGATAACTATATTCGGGGGCTTTATTTCGTCCCGAATGAACGTTCGAGAATGAATCGAGAAAATTTGATATCTCACGTGCAAATTGACAACGGCCGTTTATTCGAATTATAATTTATCGATACTTTTTACAATATTTTCATCACGAGTTGTCGTATGTTGAGTATTTATTAATTTATTATAATTGCAAGCGACGAAGATTTGAAGAAAAAGAATTAGAACAATATAAAATAGTGGAATTATGAACGCGAGCCTAAATATCGACGCTCCGTTTCAAATCGTTTGAAAATACGATGGCTGGTGTCATTCGGAAGACCATTTTCTATCAAATCACTGCCACAGATTTTCTTTATTTTCTATACACAGTGTTCGATATCATCGCTGCTTACGTGGTGAGAAAGCAAGTGATTCAATAAACTTGTTGAAGATAATCTTCCGAATAGAACGATCCATCCTGAAATGAAATCGAACGAACCTAATAGATTTTCAACTTTATTGAAGCGATTTGAAACGTACCATCGATATCTAATATAACCTTATACGTTTATACCTTGAAGCATTTTCAATACTTGTATATTGGAAGAGACAAACTTTACCATAATAATAATTTGATATGTACCTCAACTAACTCAATGAACGACCATCTCCTGATCAAATAATCTACCAGTTTCCTTACAAAAGACAGGTTCGTGTAACGAAGAGTCCACCACTTTTCCCCATAACGTATATATATATATATATACATATTATACAATGTACACCATGTTCAGACACAGTTCCGGAAAATACCTCGCTCTGTATGCGAAATACGTTCCTCTCATAACGGAGAGGCGATATCCCTTATCGTAAAGTCAACTCGTATCTTACATCGAGGAAAATCGGCGTTTGGTGGGTTTTACCGTGCCGTTGAGGCGTCGGTTATGTTTGCAGACGGCGTATCCTTTGCGAAGAAAATTTCGAAAAGACCGGCGTAGGTATACTTCGTACGCCAAACGCGTCGATCACTCACGATTCTCGATAACGTTGCATGGCAAGAATGCATAATTTCACATCTAGGAACAACGCCCCGCAATTTCGAGGCGTCGAATTCACTTGGATAAAATAACTTCGGCCGGTCGACCCGGGGCACTGCGGTGATGAGAGTTCGGGCACGCGAAAAAATGATTTCACTTAGCCTGTGGAAAAGTTTATTGTATTATCGCGACGACGCCGCGACGGCGCAAAAAGTGAAAAAAGAAGGAAAGGCGAAGCCCGCCTGCAAGCTCCCACGGAATATTACGAAGACCGCAGTTCCCGAAAGCTCCCTGCCTCTCCCTGCCTTTCCCGGGTGGACAGATAAAATCATAATTTACACCCCAATTAAATTCCTCACCAAGTTATAATGAAGCTGTGTGTACATATATGCATATGCATTATACATATTAAGTGTTAGGTGTCAGGTATACAGTCTAAACAAGATAGTGTCCGTAATGTTAAATGAAAATTCAAAAGCTCTACGAGCGATTCTTCCTTTCAACGTCGATGCATTCGCTTTTTTGTACACTCTAGCGTAGAATCTTGATTTTCGTTTTTGACGATTTTCTTGAGATATACCGCATATTAAATAATTGTAAAGTACGTGAAGTACGGGTAAAATTTTCCGACGAATCGGTCAACGCTATTTGTTTTGTAGAATTAGTTTCACACTGCGAGAAGAAAGAAAATTTTGAGAAAAGAAACTCAATTTCTGAAACATGTCGAAAACATCTTAAAATGATCCAAAAAGTGTTTCTTTACTCAAATAAAGGCATTTTTGGCTAATATTTTTATTTTAAATCAAACGGGTTAATTAGCTTGATCGACGGTAAACCTTACGAAAAATTGCGTGACCTGCAATCGTACGCTCGCCAAATTCTCAAACGGATACCCTGATCTATTTGAACGTTGACGTATATATCTTCAAATATTAAAGTCCAGGTGTCTCAAACGTTGAAAAAGACTCAACAGCCCCATTCTATACGCGATCCTGAACAAAAACACTACAGCACATTTTCATCTAACGCAGAAATGGATAAATGGCAGGACTCTACGAAGCCGCGATAGTAAATTCGTAGATTTCATTCCATGTCTTTATTTCTGCGTCAAATGAAAGTGTACTGGAGTGTTTTTATTCAGAATTGTGTGTACAATGAGGCTGGTAAGCCCTTTTTCGCGTTTGAAATACATGGACTTGGATATTTGGAGAGCTACACGTCAACTTTGAAATCGACCAGAACACCCCCTTAACCTTGCATTGAATTGGGTAGAAAAGCACACTCTTTACCTTTGACAGCAGTCCCTTCCCGCCGTAGAAAAGAAGGCCAATTATTAATAACGTCGAATTAAAGCCCACTGAACGACACATCCGAACCTCGATGCGACCGACTTCCGGGGGTGGTGGACAACCCCCGGGGCGATACGGCAATGACGTCACGAAGACACAACTCCGAAGCGTTCAGCCGAGAAAGTCACTCGCCTAGTCACTCACTTACTTGCTTGGAGTTCGGTTTATGAATGAAGAGAGACGGGGACGCCCGGCGTCGGCGCCGTTCGGCATCGCCGACCTTCTTCTACTACTGTGTTTACACACGTACCTCACATACTGGATCCGATTACGAGGCGTGTGTAAACAGAACATGTCGGGTAAAACAAGTACAGCTGATGTTTACGTTGTTAAAGGTATATGTATAATATATATATATAATATACATATGAAGGGGGGAGGATCTCGAGGCGTCGATTTTCAGACTCTCCAACTTTCGCTGGCGTCTTACTCTCTACGTATCCCTGATATTATTATAAGTATCGTCATTCGCTTCTTTGTTTTTTTATCGTTCGATCGGTCAATTTAATTGAGCTTGCGGAAGGAATTTCAACGATTTATTCTTACCGCTTCGGATTTGTTGTACCGTTCTCGTTCACAGCAAAGGTTCAAATGATTTTGTTTAATTTTTTTTTTTTTTTATTCTTGGATCTGTAGGTATCATATATTATAAATCAAAATGTATGAAAGGCGCTTCAAAACTTGTGTAAAATCTATGAATTGAAGTAAGCATTTTTGAAGAGGGCTGGCTCAGCCAGAAAACCATGCGGGATCGGTTATCGGATGTTTACGCTACGGAACAACTCGACTCGAGAGCCCTGAGGAATGCTCTCGGAGGAAGGCGGTCCTGGAGGCATTCGACTGTTAGCCAGGACACGAGACGGATCAAGCAAAAGAACTCTATATTCTCTACAAATTTAAATCTGTTAAATAAAGCTCCTGTTGAAATAAAGTACCTTCTACGGAATCTTTTAACGATATTTGAAAAAATCAAAAGATGACGAGACTGTGGAGTAAAATTATTTCGCTAGAATTAAACATTTTTTGACAAAATTGAACAGCTTTGTCGGATTGATTTGGAAAAAATTAATACGTGATAAAAAAGGTTGCGAATTAAAAATTTATCGAAGCAAGTTTTGAAAAACTTTTAAAGAAACGTGTCTGAAAAACTGGTTTTCAGTTTGTTAGACAGAAATTTTTAGTTATTATTGCCACGGACCAGTATTGTTTTTCGAGGTGTGAGAGGAAAATAGCCTTAATTAAAAATTAAAATTGGACTGAAAACTTCGCACTTCAAAATTCGAGTAATCCGATTTCATACAACTTAACATGCAACTTTGCGTAAGATCCAATGATTCTCTATGGTAGAAGATTTCGGCACGTATCGGTAATCAGCCTGATATATAAATGACGATAAGAAATGATGTATAAAAAATTTTTAACGTTGTTTGTTAATGTAACGATGTTTAAAGCTATCGCGTCTAGGTGAGGCACGCACTGAGAAAAATTTTAGTAAAACAAATATTGTTCAAACGACGGTTGAAATAGTTGTAGAATCGCAAGAGAAAGTGGTGCAAGTAGTTATTTAGCATGATTGTAGTAATCGGTATTATATTTTCTGGTTAACGCGACATTAAATCTGTTTGTTTACAAGTTGAGGACTCCGCAGCAGGTATAACCTGTACAGCCATAAACTTATCTCGACGCAAGCTTGACTGGAATAAATTTTCCGCAACGCTTGACAAGAGTTTCCCGGGATTGGCGCGGATCCCCGGGATAATCAGGGATAAAAAGTAGATTGCAAGCTTTAACTGGGTTTTGTTTTTACGCTCGAGCTGCAGACCCGGTTGCGCAACGTAGGTCAACCTCTACCTAAGCACCTAGACCGTACATATGTATACATATACGTAGTTGGTCTTGAGGGGTGGGAGATAAGGTTCGACGCCCTTTAATAAGCCGGGAGTCTGGAGTTGTTAATTTTTTTTCTCACTTTGTCGGCTGCTGGAAGCTCTGTCAAATTTATTAAAGGAAATATTAAGCCCTTGGGTGTACACGAAAGGAGAGCGAGATGCAAACATCGTGCAGCCTGAGAGACAAGCGAGTAGCATGCGGGGGTTGAAGAAAGAGCAGGAAACCGAAAACAGAGTTTATATGAGCTTGCGGACACCTGATATTAATGTTTTCCACTCGGCGGACATTCGCTGTCGTCCTGCGGCGGGTCCTTCGCGTATTTCCCACGGATATTAATGACACGAGGTAATCCAACTCATCGCCGAAACGGATGCGAAACTTTCGCGACACTTACTCGGCGGTTCGTCCATTTATAATATATTTATGATCGTTCGGTTGTACGTGAAACTTTTTTTCACCGAATCCACCCGGAGGGGCAATCAATTTTAAAAATAAGTTACCAGCCAGAAAAAATACAAAGCTTCGCTTCACCTTCGAGTTTATAAATTCGGCTCAAGTATCCGTAAATTTAGCTGCAGGTTTCAAGTGAAAAGCTCCTGCTTACGATTTTAATCTATTTTCTTTGGATTTTTAAGGTAAGCACCGCGGTATTTATCAATTTACTAATTTAATAATCATTCGACGGATCGAACCAACCTGTAAAAAAATTAGAAAAAAATTGTTGGTCCCCAAGTGTACAATTTCCTCAATTACATAGGCTGTAGTTCTTGGAATTAACTCCGAATCAAGACAGCTATTCTCCGCTGCAATTGTTGGTTAATTAGTGGAAGTTCTCGCCCCTTGATGACGGTAATCAATGCATCACTGCGTGTATAACTTTGTGTATCAAACACAATTCGTGTAACGCTACCTTTGTGGATGCGTAAAATATAAATTGACGGCGCCAGGGCAAAGTCCCTGTAAATGCAAAATTCCTGGCCGTAGTTTGATTTTGTGTTGCTGAGCAAATATAATGAATATATGCAGCCCGCAACATTAATTTACTATGAAACGTCACGCCGGAGTTAATTACTACTTCCGTCACGCTTTTGCGGCGTATTATTACCGAAGTAATTACTTTTTAAACAATCCGGATTGCAAAACAATTTCAGGGTCAATTTATTTTATTTTTACTCGGATAATTTCTCTTCGCGCATATTAGAATAGAACTCTGAATCAGAGAAAAACTAGAAATTATTATGATTACAGCATGTTGTGTTTTTAACATTTGTAAATCAAAAGATGGGAAGTGTAAAATCGCAATTGTTGTATCACTGATCGGTGAGAATGACGATTGATTTATTCATCGAGCGGTGAAGTTTACGTATAAAAATGAATCCTGACACGGCCGGGTCTTCAACTTATCACCGCAAGAAATGCTCGTTAAACTTTGTTCGTTATTTTGATTGAACGGAACCCGATTTAATTAATTAAATGCTAATTAGTAACCACAGGCTAGCGATTAATGCTCAACGATGGCATAAATATCCATGGATTATTATATACGCGGAGCTTTCGTCTTCCTGCGATCTTCAATATTAATCAAACATTTTATCCCGCAAATATTATTGAATTATTACTCTGTTTTAAGAATATAAATATACGATCAAGCTGCAGCATATAAATGTAATGCTGAATTTCATATTATTAACATCTCGACTTGACGTCGAAACTTTCTCAACGCCAAGGGTGATCTGATTGCGAAAACGCTCCTTTTCGGAGAGCGTTCGTCTCGTAAAAGGATAATGGATTATGAATATTCTCATTTTATCCTCTTTGGTAGGCTCTGAGTAACGCGAATTAGCTGCGAAACTATTTACGATTCGACAGCAATAAATTCGATATTAATCGTACCAACCGATCTGAAATTTAATTCGGTTGGGAAAGGTGGAATTCCTGAAATATCACACAAAAAAAGGTACAAAAATTGCAAGTACAGTATAAATTTATTCATGAAAGTATACATAAAATAGAAGGTAAATTTGATTATCAAACAAATCCTATAGTTAGGTGATACATATATTACGAATGATACATAAGATGAAATAATAATACATGAAACAAATTATCGTACAGTTATTACGCGTATTAAATTTATTCGAGGAAATTTTGCATCGAAAATTGTTTTCGCAAACTAAAAACTAATTTCGAGCAAAAGTTTTTGAATAAATATTCGGTCGTTCGATTATTCGCCGTCGTTTGTCTCGATTAAAGTCACACAAATTGACGAAAACGAGCAGTTCGACTAAACTTTGACACTTATTTTTTATTGCTTGTATTAATTAGCCGGATCAGTGCTATCGGCTCTTCAGGGCTCAAAGCGTGAGTGGAAATACTTAATCGAGTGAAACGATGTACAATTCAAAACACATAATAGAACACACATAATTGTATAAGATTAAAAATCTCACTCTCGAAATTATATTCTACACATAATATGATTGGAAGTAATGATTAGCAAGAAAAACGAGTCGGATATCAACACTTGTTTTAAATAAGTCTACGATTTCTTGAAAAAATACGTATAGTATCCGACCGCTAAGTAAGTACTCGTACACAGATTATCCTCGAATAAATATTTTACCCATGCCAAAAACCACTGGATTGCATTCAAAAATTATTAAAAGCAATTGATCGGCATTTTCTAAACTTATTTGTTACATGATTTTTCACTCGATTGAAGAGAATGTGCAAAATCACCAGCAAATACAAGCAATTCATGACCAACTTAAAGTAATTTCGATAAATTTACGCAAGGAAGAATCTGTCTAAATCGTCTGGGATACGCTTATCGGACTTTTAACAAATAAAACCAATTATGTTGATTGCTTATTCGAATTCCGTATTGTAGATCGATTATATAATTAAGGACTTGTGTAATTCAGTCTCAAAAATTTTTCTATGCTTTTGCTATGCAAAAATGCTATATTCTAATTTTGTCGTAAAATAATCCTTCATAGTACTTATAAAATTATTATATTCGCGAAGTTAAAAAAAATAAATAAAAATGAAAGAATACCGTAATTATAAGAAAAAGCTTAGCTGCCTATGCTTCTAGTGAAAACCATACACCTGAGTGAAATCGAACGAATCCATTAAATTTTCAGCAGCTCTATTTTGAATAGATCTTAAACGAAGCATCGTAATTTAATCATTTACTTATAACCCCGGCATCTTGTATTCTTATACGTTAACAAGGCTCTACGACAGTTTATAAATGAAGTAATGTAAGCAATGTAATGTAAGTAAAGTAATGCCTGCTTCACAACTAGATGTACATCGAGATAACGAATGACGAACGAGCGGCCGCATCGTTGGAGCTGCAGCTAACATATTTCTCCTCGATTTCCTCTTGTTTCGAAATCTCGGATGGATTCCCTGGAAGTTTCTTCATGCTGGAACGAGGGCTGGCACACCTCGGCTTGATCGTCGAGTAATGAGGCACCTCCTCGACGAGAGAACCGTAAAAACCGGAAAATGCCCCTCGAACAGGAGGAGCAGCGTGCTTCCCGTCGATCGAAACCGACTCGTCAGAGACGGTGGGCTCAGACTGCGGTCTGGCCATTGGAACGTCGTAGATCGGCTCCTCCTGCCGGTTCCTTATCTCGACGGTTCCGCCACTGAACCGATCGCAGTGACGGTATTCCTTGTGAAGCCACGGGTCGGATCGAGCGAGAGGGTGCTTCGGAATCTTGGCGAACTGTTTACCGATCTGGCAAACCCTTTCAGCGACAAGGCCCTTCTCCTGGATGGATTCGTCGCTGATCGAATAGTTCGATACGTAGCCCGAGTCGAAGCGAAATCTTTCAGAGACGATCGGTTCCGCGTCGACGAACCGCAGCTTCGACCGCGAGGACTCGCCGGGCTTTTCGATTTTCACCGGTGAAGTCTTGGCGAATGTCGAGCCCGAGCAGTCAAAGTGGGCCGATTCAAAAACCTCGGTGTCCTGCTTCGTCATCGTCTCGGTAAAGGGAACGAGGGTCGAGGCCTCCGATGACGTCGAGCTGGACTCCTCGTCCTCGTCTTCCGAAATCTGAATCTCCTGGACGAGGTTGTCTTGAGACGCAAAGACGACCCTTTTTGCGGTGGTCCGTTCCTCGAGGCGTCTTCCGGTCAGCATGGCCAAAAGTTTCTTGAACGATTTTTTACGAGGAAGCGTCTTGCCTGTTATCGGTATCCAGTCTACCGGCGTTTCGTCGATCTCAATTGGTTTTTTTAAGAATGCCCCTACGATCTTCGGCTTCGTTTTTACCACCACCGCGGACTGAATCGGTTTCTCCGCGAGCGATTCGTCGGAAGGAACGTCCTTCGGGGTTTCGCTGGTCTTTCGCTTCCGGATTGTTCCGGTACTATCGTAGGCCATTACGGGTCCATCGTCGTAAACGCTGGACGATTCGTTGATTTCATCGCAGTGCAAGCTCTGAATTCGGTCGAATGCAAGGACGAGCCGCTTCACAAAGCTCATCGTCTTCTTCGCCGGCGATTTTGTCGACGATTTCCCATTCTGGCCGACTTCTTTTACCCCGTCTTCGACCTCCCGACTCGTCGACGCCTTGGCAAAATCCACGTTCGCTTCCGGCTCACGATGACGATGATGCTTCGTCGGCTTAGCGAACAACGACGTGCTCGACGAATCTCGTCCAGCTTGATCTTCTTTCTTCGGGAGATCCGAAGATCCATCAGGTCCGGTCTCGAGTATTGTCGGCTTCCCATCATTATTTGTGTTCTGCCGAACCTGCGAAACAGTGAAATTTCGAATTAAGACAGGAACAACTTGAAACGAGGAAAAAGAGAGTTAAGATCCAACGTCACCGTGATTAGCGATGCGTTAATAAATGTAAAAGAAAAAAAACAAGAAGCAATAATTATAAATTCCTTGCCACAGAATACTTTTAATTTGATTGTGAATTTAGAATTTGCGAAATGAGATACAAGTTTACTTACTTTGTCGGAGCTCCTACTTTTCACGTGATGAAGAAAAGACATCATTTTCTGAATTAAACGCGGGAGTAATTCGAGAGTAAAAACTAGGTTTGCAATAGGTTCGAAAAAATTCAAACTTTATTTTGCTTTAAGCTTTATTTTACTTTAAACTTTTCGCGAGTAATTTAACAGTCAAAATCAGCGCTCGGATTCGGTTCTCTCAAACACGTCTTACTCGATGGAGTTCACGTTGGCAAGTGATCCAGGTTAGCAATTGCAGGTGCATTTAATAGTCAGGACTTGCAGGGGGAGTGGGGGGGTCGGTACTCAAAATTTGGCAAGTCTTGGACGCCGGCCAATAGAATTTCACCGTTCCACGTGGGCGTTTCGCTTTTAGAAAAGGGCGGATTTCCCACTACTTTACCTTTTTCTAGCCAGGTTCGTTTCGGAACGAGCTGTAACGCTTAGTGTTCATTATGGAGAATCGTAGGTACGGCGATCGAAACACCTTTTGATTTATACCGAAACCGTTACAATTTATATCAAGAAGAGAAAGAACTGGGAATAAATGATGGAGAAAAAATAATATTCGACGCGTTGTTGACGGTGGAAATGTTGTTAGATGTTTTACACGTTTTTCATTAAGCTTTAATCGAAGTAGAATTGTTTGCTGAAAAATAAACAAATAATTGTTACAACTTTTTTATACGATTTTAGGACGCGTCGACAAACCTGAGAGGATGCACGCTGCTCGATTTTCTTATCGTCGAAATAGATTGAGAGAGAAAAACGTGAGAGTTCTTAAAGTTTCGAAGCACGTAGTTGGAAACCAATCAACAGGTTCCGAATCGTGCCAAGCTTTATTTTTATCTAAAAAATTCGCCACGTGCCGAGTGTTTAGTCTCAATCGGAAGTTTGGTCACCGTTGTTAAAAAAAAAAATTTAATCCAATCCGTCCAATTATCATTATTTTTCTACCAGCCGACCGGTGAATGAATCCTTAATTGAACCACACATCGACATTGATCGAGCAGTTCGGCACACCGTGAATATGAATATTTGATTACTCCACAACTGGGGAGAATTTTTTTAAAAGTACCGAAAATATCTGTGAACCTGATAATTAATTTGCCTCAAATAAATCCTCAAGTTGATTGCAAGAATATTTTACGAGATCATAAGATAGAATAATACGTATGCTAATAATTCGAGGCGGCTTGATAAATCGGATATTAAAAATTAAACCTTTCCCGAATCGATGCATCGCCGCAGCTGCCTTCATAGGGCAAGTGGAATTTGTCACGTAAGCCATCGCTGGCGACAAATTGGCCAAATCGAATACGATGGAACTTGAGGCCTGCGAAGACTGGGATATAATTTCATGTGGTTGACCGGTTAATCAATGCAGACGGAATACCGCGAAAAGACCCTTTCTTACCTGCCCAGGCAAACGAACGGTCGTTCCAAAAATCTAATTACACAAATCCGACACCATAAACCGAAACGTCCGAGAGGTCCCGCAGCGTTCCCAAGTTCCTCGAGACTTGTCTAATTACTACTTGGGGTAAAGTGAAATGAAATTTGTCTCTCGCCTTCAAAGCCTGAGGTGTTATTTAACCAGGCATAAGTTGAGTCTCTGCGTGGAGAAAAATAAATTCAATTTTTATGTCTTTACAGAGGAAAAAAACACGGAATAATCGAGTCGTGTTGTTTTTTCCTGTGTCGCCAAAAGGAAAAATCATTTCGAATGTTGTAAGGAGGAATTGATCTTTGCTGATTTTGTAACACGTATTGAAATACTTTAACACGGGCGACGCTGTGTCGTTCTCGTTTTTAAGCAGCGTCGTATTTGCTCCGATATTTCTTTAATCGTAAAAATGAAAAAAACATTGCCAAATTAATTTTTGGACTTTCCATTCTGTATCTATGATATAAAATTCCGTCTTGCTGCGATTCCCTTTTTTATATTGTTTTTCGAATTTATTAGGTACAAGGATTATGAGGATTCAGAATAATTCCAACTCGTTTCAGTTTATCCATTATCGTAGAAATATTTGTATAATTGTTATAAAAAACTAAAGAGCTTGTCAATTTTCAGTAAAAATGGATTCGACGGGAATTCACACGTTCAAAAAACGCCTCGAAGTTCGAAAGTCAATCGATGCGTCACTTGCAATTTTATTGCAATACAATGTAAGGAACGAGTGCATGTAGGCAATAAATATTTACAACTACGTCATTTTGTGTTTTCCACGTTCGTTATACTTTACTGAGGCAGACCCGTTGCGTATAATTGACACTTTGTTTCTTCAGTTGTAGCTCCGAAGGTAATAAACCATGAATCCTTTGTCGCACTTCGCAAGATCCGAAATATCACGAATTCTTTTACACCTGTAAACGCAGACTGCCGTTTTGTGTCGATATCTACTTTCTCAAAAAATAAATGATTATACTCGAGGTGGAAAGAAGAAACCGACGATGCGAAAGACTTCATTCTCAGACATTTCACGAGACAAAGGTGAAAGACGTTGGTATAACCTCACTGCGAACGAGCGAGTAGAATGAAACAGTCATAACGTAGTTGGGAGAAGCGCAGAATTCATTTTTTCTTATCTCTTATTTTATATACTATTCTCGGTCCGGGAACAAGCTTGTTTCACCGGAGTTTTTCATTTTTAGCTACAGCAGTAGCTTGTACCTTTCTCCACCCCTGATTCCCAATCAGCCCACGTGGAAACCGTCGATTCCGCAACAATTCGCATCAATTTTCAATGGCGAGCAAACCCGTGCTCGTTAAAAAAGACGAAAATCGACAAACTGAAACTTTCCATCGCTACGACGCATCAATTTTATTACCACGATAGATTTTTTATTTTTTTTTTCCTCTTTTTTCTAATGCGAGGTTAATGGTGATTGATCGTGAGATGCAGTCGACGTCGATAGATCGTAAAAAAGTTCAGTGTGATGTGGAAAAAACGCTGGTATCGTTGGCCAGCTGTTACCGAATTGCAAGCCGATAAATTGAGCATGGAACAGCGCCTTCATTTTCGGAATAATTGAAGAGACAAAAGTAGCGAAAAATTAATTACTAAATCTTGCTTCTCTTTCGATGTTTGGGACGGAGAAAAAAGCGAGGCGTGTATCAGTTCGAGCGTGAAATTCGCCATATTATGCCTAGGATTTACCAAGAAATTAATTAAACAGATGCCACTCATTGGGCAAGAGTTAGGAATCTCCGAAATTCGGTTCTAAAGCCCAAAGTGTGTTGAAATTGGTTTGCTAGCCGGCATATTATAGCTGATTAAACCAGTGATCGTCGTTTGACGCGGGTATCTTTGATTGGAAATACCTTAGTTTACGTTTCGACAAACTGAGAACTGACTATAACACAGAATTCTTTAAGGTAATATCACCCTGGGATATGATCGATTTCTACTCATATGTCAATCAAGACTTATTACGAAACGCAATTGTCAACGTAACAAATCAGAGGACAAGATAAGCAGTTGCTGGTATTTCAAATTTAAAGACGGGAATTTTTACCCGCTAATAGAATTTAGTTGAAGCTGATATGTTGCAGGCATGATATCTGCTAAAGTTGCCATGAAAATTCTATCTTTTGTCCTGTACGGCGAATTAGCCCTAGAAACACCGAACTGAAATTCAAAAGTGAATGAATTAACCCGTTGTCTTGATATTGATAATTTTAATTAGTTGTCATCGATTATCATTCATCAATTCTTCGCCTCCGTTATTTGAAAAATTTCGTTATATTTCCAGAAACGTCGAACGTGACTGGAAATCAAATTTCTCGATCCAAATATGGAATCACAAAACCGTTTCTACGTTATTAGCAATTTTTAATAACGATTACTGACTTCAAGAAACAAATTTTTTTTCTTGCCATTCTGATACGCGTTCATTTTGTCTGCGATCACTCGAATTGGAGAAAGAATTTATGGAAAAAAATTCTTTCGAAGAACCTTCTAAGCTTCAACCATACAGACTCTGAAGATTTTAGTCACAGCGTGATTCTTAAAACGTCAATTTCGGGTAATCTGGTCGTTTTTTCAGTTTCTAAAAACAGTGCCGTGCGTATGAGGTTATGAGCGTAAGAATCGCGAGTTTGATTTTCGTCACCCGAATTCAAATGAGTACTTTTTTCGCACGAAAAATTACGAGAAGAATAATGATTCGAGAAATATCTCTCTTTTCAAATGAATTCACCCTTGTATAATTGTATCAATATTCTGTACCGATAAAAATACCGCAGAGTCGATATGGAAATCCAGTTGTTGAAAGCTTGGGCTTTATTTTCAATAAACATGAATTTACGTTCCATTGTACTGGGGCTTGGAAATGAATTTCACTGTTATTCAAAGCTTCAAGGCTTCAAAAGTTTACTTATTTCAAACGTGTTAACGTAACGAAGGATCCCATTCTTGCCATTAAAATTATTTTTGTAATTCCTATCAGCGTTACGGTTTCTTTGAACTGAACGGAGGAAGAAAAACATGATCTATTAACGAGCATCTATACCGAATGAATCGCATTGCCCACTTTCCACCCGGAGGGTATTACCACGATAGAAACTTGAAAGCCCTCCAACTGAAAATAAGTGAAATTCAATTGCCTCAACCTGTTCTCGTAGAATGCTGGGGGACTGATGTACATAAAGTATATAATCCGCCGTGAAATTGTATTCTGTGAAAAAAAAACCTACTTGTCGATTTAACGTTTGCTCCTTTCGACACAATGCTCGACTGTGTAATTATTGCTGCATGAATTAATTTCCAGGCACAAACTAAAATCTTGATTCATTCATCAGACGTGACCCGCTGTGATGATTTAAATTAAAACTCGGGCTAGTTCTGTGACGTCACAAAATTTGCCTAATAGTCTTACCAGGCAACGAGAGGCAGCAGGAGAGCCTGACTAAATTACGTCGCTTGACTACCGACAGAGTCTTCCCTCAACTCGACTAGACCAAAGATAAGAAAAAAATAAGGCAAAAAAAAAAAAACAACCGTAACGCCTGGCTGAATGAAGATAATGCCGTGTAATCGGAGAGCGGTTGGATTTAATTGTAAGATAAGCCAATCCATTTGTAAGAATGGCGTAATGACGCGGAATGCATCTTTTGCTCTTATATTAGCTCACGTAACAAATGAAATTTTTCTCAGTGCTGCATTTATACATACGAGATCTTCATCAAGATTAATTATCACGAGTAAACGAGAATTGACGGATGCTGCTGCGTGGGTGAAATGAGGGAGGTGGAAAATCGAGGGGAATTATAAAACGTGGAAAAGTATGCAACACTAACTCCGACAGATCGCTTAACTTTCTAAAAAAAAAGGCAATTCTATTTACAGGAAAATTCCCAACAATATTCTGTGGCGATCGCTGCACGCGCGATTTATTATTTCACCTCCCGCAGGAAAGATTTGTGAGTGTGCGTAATTTTGAATCAGGTTACAGAATTATTGCGTTATAAATGGATACTTATGAAAGAAATTAGACCTGTTTGATAATATTTTAACTCGGTGCAGACGAATATGTTTTGTATTTACCGTTTTATAATTAGCAATTAGCTCAAAGCTGAAACGACACAATCATGGAGAACACGTATAATATGATTCAACGATCATAGTCTTTGCCTTAATGCTGGAATATGTAGAGAAAAAGAAAAAAAAAAAACAAAACTGCAAGTTTTTGAGAATTTATATCTGATATATCGGATGGAAAGCATTCAAACAAAAACGTAATCGGAAAAAGATTTAAAACGTTTAACTGAAGCTACCCTCAAGTTGAATTTAGTTAAAATAGTGTCAAGCTATTCCACAAGAAAATCTTTAAATCGTGAATTTCAATTTGAAATAAAATTCATATGGCATCCCATAATGCTGCAAAAAATTTGTCTATGAATAACAAATTACGCTGTAATTCGTTAGAAATTGACTGGCAATGAAAACAAAATGAAGATTGATGAGCTTAATAAATAGAACACTTGACACTCACGAATGCAGACAGATTTTCTTATCGAAATACGGAAACGTCTAAGCAGTTCAAAAATCGGAATCAGAATAAATATAATCCGCTCAAACTCTGTACGCGAGTTACCGATTCGATAGATAATCTCTCTTCTCATCCGAGAAGCGGTGTTAATTTGACTGTAATAACACGAATAATTTAACTTTTTTGATAAAAAAAAAAAAAAAAAATGTCGATAGTAGGTTTAAAAACATGTGCCATATGCTGCGAGATTATTCTTTGGGTAAAATTAAATTCGATGAAACTCAAGCGGGCCTTTCGAAGCTCCGTTTCACATTTCTTTCGATTCGAACGTTCCACGATGCCTGACGATACGCTGATCTCCACTACTGCCGCCGATCAGGTCGCCGCATTAGCGTCATCCAGATCGCACTGCGTAAAACTGTCAGAATTGTGGAATTCAAAATTGAGAAGGCTGCCAGATTGGCCCTTCTTAGCTGGAAGATGAATTTTCAAATCTTTAATCGCCGCTACGATTGTAAGTAACAATAGGTGAGAAGACAAGGTAAAACCAAAGTTTAGACTTCACACACGCGGAGAGAACTTCTTCAACTTATCGCCAATAAGGCAAGAGATATTTTGTCGTTTTTTTTAGTCGATTCAATTAGAAATATCATTGTACTGATTCGACAAAACAAAAAAAAAAACTGTTCGGAAGATGATGATTGATGTTTTGAAGAGTAACTCCGTTTCTTCTACAATGAACAAACCATTTTGATCGTGAAATTGATTTATTACCGTGTTTTTAGCGAAGTATCAACAGATCCTTTTTTTGAGTGCAATCGAAAAATTGGTAGAAATAAATTTTATCAAAAACAACACGTCCTTTGAGATCGAAAACATGTTCAATCACAAATTTCAACTAGCATTGTCAGCTGCTTATTGTCAGTTGACGTGAAAAATCCACGCATTCAAAAATTGTGTATTGTACAGTGTAACGGTTGTCGTCAATCATGTCGAAAAACTCGTTTGCAAATGGAACCGCGAGTGAATGTTCGTGAGAATTTCATGAGCGTTACACTCTTGGTGTTAAAACATTGGGGACAATAACGTTATATTTACTATATGCACATTACTGATATGCACTTGGGTTTCATCAACTGCCCTTCGCTTTCCTTCTTTTTCAACCCAGCTTACGTAGCATCAGTGCACACGGAATTGCATCATGTGCACAAAACTTGTACGTAGCAAAGAAAAAAAAGTAAAATCTCTGCCACAAGTTAAAGCTTGCCCACTTAAGTAACATGGGGAACATTATTTTTTTTTTTTTTCGAAACTGTTACCACTCAGCCGCATTTAACGATACGCATTTGAACTTGGAAATGTTCCGTAACTAACACATACTCTATATAAAAAAAAAAAAAAAACCGCTGAACAATAAACGCGGTTTAAACGGGTCAAAAAAATTATAAACCTCGGCTGAAAAGTCAGTTTTGTAATGTAAAAATTCGTCTCTCTTGAACATCATTTATAGTGGCTAAACTATAGTACTATATTAACTTGACGGTAAAAATTCACACGATACTTTTGTAGCGAATTCAAATGCTCTACAAATTTAGAGAAAAAGAAATCTAATATCTTCCCCGTGTTATTTTAAATAGGGAAAACTTTGAATTCTCAGAGCGACATTTCGAAATTGGTTTTATAAGAGATATCTTTTAGTGAGGATTCCTTCCGGCTGTAGGTGAAAAGAGTTTTACAAGTGAAAGCCCAAGAAAGATTTCGCTCCGAAACCTGGAAACACACCAATATGAGTCTTCGGTATAGGTATACCTAAGCGTCGGTCGTTCAATAAACCGAATATCAACCCCCCGATGTTTAATGGGCTCGGGTTTTGGATTTGGCATTAGTCAGTTTTCAGTCATTTGGAGTTGTTCACAGTCAAAGGGCTCGATACAAGGGTATAAATGACTTACCTGAGCCCTTCGAGAGACAAAATGCATTCCCGAATCAGTGGGAGGTTTAAGGTTGAGCAAACGTTCGAGGAACGAAGGGCAAAGAAATCGGTTTAAAATCGGTTTTATTTCTCCACACTGCCATGCGAAGTCCTCGAGCCGTCCCAGATTTCGGGGCGACGTTTTCGCAACGGCTTAAATACGCGCTAAAAATTCGTGAATAAAGTTTTGAAACTTGTTTGACTGTTATACAAACGTTTTAATTAAATAAAGTAAAGGCGTTTATATCGATCAATTGTTTATTCGATCAGCGAGAATATGAAGTAAAATTTTCTACGTGGAATCGCAGCTTATAGATATTTTACGCTGGTTCAATCCACTTATGCCAATTACCGAATAAGCGCGATAGCTGGCTTTAAACTTTGCACCAGCCGTTAAGCGGCTCGTGAAAAAGCGACACCGCGAATACGAGACTTGTGTGAAACCGAATGTCGAAATTTATCGCGAACGAAAAAACTAAGGCCGATTATCTCGTTCTTCGTCAAGGTATACGAATTTTATGTAATAATTGTGATAGCATTTCCGTTAAAAAAAAGGCTGAAACCGCCGTAAGCGCTGTGTTAAAAATTCGACTTTCAAAAATTTCGTTTTCTCAGTCTTAGCCGGTAATCTGGTCCGACATTCAACGAAGAGACTCACTTCGTTCCTTTCAACAAGCAAAATCGTTTCTGGTCTGAATTACAGCTAAGGATTATGGACTGACCAAAAAGCCATCATGACTCCAATTTCCCGGAAGTGTGCAGCGGTGGCCTTTATTTAACAACCTTACAGCAATATTTGTCTGGAATTTAGTGCCCTCGCAGCTAATTGTTTCGATACTCCGGCAATTTGTCCTTCTTCAAATAGACGAGCCCGGGCAAAGTCCATAATCCAAATCCAACAATCAAGGATGCAGGTATAAGTCTCGAATGTCAACGGAAATGCGGTTATTAACCCGACAATATCGAGCGGCTTATAATTCCCCAACATGATTCTCGCCTTTCCTACCCGGGGTAGGTGGTGAATTTTTAATTGCACTGGGCAGGAATCGCACTTAAGAAAGAGCCACCCCGGGGGTACGAGTCACGCTGCCAGACGTCCGGTTTACCTGACCCCCAATAAAGTGACGCCGATAAACTTCGGAACATTATTTGCGAACGGAGTCGACCATACAAGTTCCAGGAACAATGTTAAAGCGAGAATAATTGAAAGGCCCGAATAAGTTCCGCTAATGTATTGACTCGACGAGTCATACTTGGAATTCATGTAAACCATTTCACGACTACATCCAAGAGTGTACGATCGTACTTTACTCAGTCTGACCAAGCTGCAGCGTAGCCAGTGAATATCCATCACGATATTCCTCGACTTTTCCAGGTTTTCCAGACAAAAATCTCATCATTTTCCCTCAAACATTTGAATACATTCGTTAAAACATATACGTATTTTCCATACAATTTCTTCTTTTTTTTTTTTAAACGAAAGTACGAACTGTAACTCAGTTACACTGTCACAGCTAGCCAATGCGCAGTCGTTTGTAATGTAATATTCAGGAATAATCAAAGTTTGAAGCGAACCTTACGGTGATGGTAAGAAAATTGGTATTCGATTTAATTTATCTAAAGCTTAAAAAAACTTTCGGACGTATTTGTATGAAAAAAGTATTCCATGACATTTCCAGGTTTTCCAGGTTTTCCAGAATTCCCTGACCAGTGGTCACCCCGATGTTGACGTGCATGTTTCACGTTTTTCAATCGAAATGATAATTGATTTGAAGTAGTACCAATTTCGATCGCTTGTAGACGGCAAGCTTCCTCGATTGAAAAGTAGCTTCAAAAATGCTTGTGTACCCGAATCCTTCGCATTAAATTAATCTAGATTCATACGAATCTGCCAACGATACCTTCACGGAAAAAACCCTCAACTTGAGGGAAAAGAATCGAGGGTACGAATTCACGCTCATATTAAGGGTTTTTTTCGTGAGGGTATCCGGAGCGATATGTTGGGTTATAGTTTTGATCTAGCCATGTTTTCCAAAAACTATTTTGGAGTGACGCTGCTACACTTGTTCGGTGGCAATCAATAACAATAGCATATCGGATTGAAAAAAAAAATTTTAATTATGTAGCCCAGTAAATTTACACAACATTTATATGCCCTAGAGTAGTACATTACGTGTTCGGACGTAATTTAAAAACTACATAAATTGTCGCTTTGAATGAATGTGGTCTCACGACTTTACAAACGCATGGATTATTTGGATCAATTAATATTTATTAAATCCGATAACTTTTTTTTCTCAGTGTACCTTGTTTCAAGAGTATTATTCATTTTCAATTCGTCCGTATTTCGAAAAACGAATAGAAGAACATTTTTCGGAATCAGAAGCGTGTAAATAGAAATAAAGATAATTCGCGATTGGACGATTGCTCGAAATTATCGTTTACCGACAAAGAATGTGGAAAATCTCTTCAACGTGTTCAAAATCGGCATTTTTTTAGCTTCGTACAACGATACATAAACGAATATAATCGTTGTAGAAAAACAAATCCAAGAAAAATGATAAACTTGTTTTAAACTTGGGACAATCGTGTGAAAGAAAATGCTCCAGTCAATAATTAGAAGCCTGAACAATAACAAACACAATAAGTTAAATAAATAAAAAAGCATTACCGCTCAATACGTACGAGAAAGGAATTCGTCGGGATTCATTTCCGATAGACTTGAGAAATATTTTCGTCCGATAACCATGATAAGAATGGCACAAAATCTCTTCTTTTCCCTGAATAGAAGATGTACGCAAATTTTTCGGTCAAAGGATAAAAATGGTGAAGCTTCACAGCATAGAATTTTCTAAACCGCGAAAATCTATTTCATAGAATTTAAAAATGTAGAAATGCCAAAATATAAAGTCTTCGGAATGATTAAGACCGGAACATACAATCGTCATGATTCAAATCCATATCTTGTGCTTCGCCTTATTCCACACTTCGACTTTTTACATTATTTAAATGTAAGAGTTACGCTTTCACGTTTTTGAATATTTGATATTGCGACCCTTCAATTTTTCGATATTTCTAATTTTTCACCCAGATCGAAAAATGTTAAAATCTAATACCGCACCGCCCCACTCCCGACATTTTCGAAGTCTGCTGCAAGGCAAGTGCAGCAGAGGTTCGGGCGGACCGTCGAATCACAAACACCCTTCGGCCGGCCAGGTAGTCCCTTTGCTCATTAGGGCGGCACCTGATTGGTCAGCCTAAAACTGGCTGTGATAACGGTATTTCTAGCGTAGAGTATAAATATCGCACGTCTTGACCCGATGAGCATTATTCCTCAGTCAATCGCAGAGGTAGTAACACCTGTAGAGTCTGAGCTAGTTCTTGAAGTTGCAAGGTATCGCGAGTTAAAGTTTCGAACGGAATCTGTTCAAGTCCAGTTGGATTTAAAGTTTGATTTGTCTAGTTGTTGAGTAGAGAAAAAAAATCGACTACGATGGCTTCGATGTCTATTGCCTGCTGTTTCAGCAACACAACTTGCCAAACCGACGAAGAAGACGTAAGTTGAAAAGTTTTGAACTTTTTTCATTTATTCTTTTGCTAATTTGACACAGACGTTGATGTTTCAACGATATTAATAGACGTAATGGTTATTTTGAGAACTTTGTAGTGTTCGTCTTTTTCCGAATAAATGACACGATTATAACCATGTTTTTTTCCTACTTTTTTCAGAAGCCACGTCAACTGAGCGAGATCGAGATGAGGGCCAAGAGATCATCCGAGCGGCTGACGGTGCCCGATTGGTTTAAGAATAGGCGTAGAGGTGGGCTGAAAATCCTGACTGACCCACGACCGATCCTGAGCCGCCCATCCCCTTGGAAGAGCTATCAATCGACTAGGACACGCATGATCGAACTCTGCAAAAAGCACGTGGCGGCAATGGAAGGTAAGAATCGATGTGTCATTACAAAAAAGCGGTGTAAACGAACCAAGTTAAACGACAGTTAGATACGCGGTTCAAATCTTTAATTGAATGCTCCATACTCATCGTCTGAAGGATCTATTTGAAAAGTACTATCTATTTTCCGGGTATTGAGATATTTGCAACGAACGTACCTTTGTATGAAAGAAAAAGGTAAAAGAAAAATTAGAAATTTTAACCTCATGATTTTCGAAAAACTTGATTCTCAAATTCGGGAAATAAATTGAATTTAACGTCTCGTTTCTTTGGAAAAATCAATTTCTTGGCGGCTGACAAACGGTGTCTTATTTAAAATTGTATCATTTTGTTTTTACAGCCGGTGAGATGCCGATTTTGACAAGGACCGCACGACTGTCTCCACGTCCGGAATTAGACATGCGTGGGGAGATGATGAAACTGTCAGCGGCTTACTCGATGACCCACGTGAGTAAGACATTGCCGAAAATGTCACGGTCACGGAAGGTAGAGAACTTGAACCTGATCCATCCGCCTGTTCCTACGGAGAAACTAGACAACCTGGAGGAAGACCAGATGGTCGTTAGCACCGACAGCGTAATTCGCGTCGAGGAATTCGCTCCGGCGAAGAAGTCGAGTTCGGAAGACCAGGAACCGCCCGAGGATAACGTCGACGATAACGAAGTCTCGTCGTGGGAAATTTCGAGCCTCGAAAACATAGATCAAATACTACCATTAGCCACATCGACTCTGAAAAAATTTAAATGCCCGGTGAAAACGCAGGGCGAAAAGTGGCAGAGTGATATTGAAGAGATCCTGGCCGATCGCGAAATGAAATCCGAAGAGACGGAAAAGAGGGACAATGTTCTCGAAGACGAATTGGACGCGGAGGACCACAACCGCTTCTTCGTGTCGTCAAGGGAGTCGACTATGATGGAAACGATTATACAAAGACACAAGCAACGATCGTCGACCAGAAGTTTCGTACAAGAAATAATCGAGGAACTGAACGCGAAATGTCGTGATCCAGAGACGGCAATGTCAAGGTACTTATCTTCGACTTCTGCGAACTTCGTGAAGAAGCTGGTGGAGGCACTCGAATGCAAGGAGGACGACGAAAAAGAGAATCGGCCCATCTGGATCCCCGTCAAGAGTTCGGGCAGCGGTTTCTGTTCGAAGGATCCGTGTTCGAGGAAACCACGTCCCTCTTGTAGCTACCACAAGGCGTCGGGTTCGAGAACCAAACGTTCATCCTACAGCTACAAAGTGCCAACGAGGGACAGAAACGGAGAGATAACGTTTAGGACCTGCACCGTGGAAGGCGGTGCGATCTGGATGTCGCTACCAAAAGCCAAGAAGAATAATGGTCAAAAGCGAGGCGAAAGTTGCATCCGTTCGCCGCAGGCTGACGGGCAAGACGGCTGGGGAAGGACCTTCGACCGAAACAGGAAAGCCAGTCCCAAGAAGGGCAGGTTCCACGACCCGCTGGTGGTCGATTCAGGATTCTGTGAAGGTGCGCGAGCCGTTCCCTGTGTAAGTTCATTGCTGAACGGGTTATCCTTGTATGACAAAGATACCACGTGCACCGAAAAAGAAACTGACAACATATCATAAAACGGAGGAAATTTGAATGACGCATCGGACACATCCGATCGCCACATGCAGCGCACGACGCTTCTGTAAGTTTTTGACATGACTTAAGCGTCTCTTTCAAAGGAGCTTATCTCATATTACGACAAATGGTACCCAAGTTATTGACTAAGACTTATGCTTGTATCGATATCTTAATTCTTAAGCATTTTTCGGTTTCTCCATTTTTGTAAATTTCTTAATCCTTAGACATATTTCAAAGTTTCTCCATTTTTCTTTGACGGCAACTAGTAATTCTTTCGATTGACAATAAATTTTGAAGGCCGTCAAAGTAACGTGAACGATTTGATAATAATACTAGCGATATAGTAGAATAGAAAAAAAAAAAAAATTTTAAACATGAAAAGAAAAAAAAAAAAATTTCTTCCAAGTATTTCTGTTACAAAGATAGGTGTAACATATAGGTTTAAAAAATGTAATGTTATATTTCTATGAAATTTATCATGCATTCATTAGAATGTGATGATAATTTTGAACCGATTATAACGTAATTCATATAATGATGTATGTATATATAATGATAAGAACTCGCATATTTAATTTGTAACGCTCTGTTGTCATTGTAAATGATTGAATTGACAAATAAATGTCTAATACTAAAATCTGTATATCTGATACTATTATTTCACTTCATTAATCGTTTGAAAAACGGCCAGATTAGAAATTGCAAATCAGGATATTTTCGTTGATTTTATAAAATTATCCTTGCAGACTAAATCTATAATCTAAATTGTAAAATTTTATCAGTAAGTCATCAAAATGCAAGTGAATTTCTCGCTTGAAATATTTGAAAAAAGCTTTTCCCCGAATATTATATCAGTAATTATACTGCACAAGCATGCAATAATGTATTCTTTTTCACTTTGTTGTCAGTGAACTTCGGGTCGAGATTAAAATATTCGATTTTATAAATATTACATTTTCTCATAAAAAAAAAAAAAACCTCAAATAGAGAACTCGGTTACCGAGTCTTATAACTAACAATAAAGAACATACAAGTGTAAGTACAACTCACAGTAGATTTATTCGACACATTAAGTTCACCTAAATATTTTTCGCGCTTACTTACCGCTGCAGACTTAAATTAAAACTGTATTGGCAATTATTTAAAACCGCAGTGGTGTAAATTGTATTTTATCGACGATCTAAAATATGAACTCGGTATCTTTCCATGAAATTTTAGCGACGTATACATGATACCTTGAAATTGTACAATCGTAGGAATCAATTGCCCGTATTTCGTAACAAATTCGGAACGCACTGCAGCCATTAATAATATATACATATACCAATCTTCTAATTGCCATTTCGCGCATCAATATACGCAGATATTTATTTTCATCGCGCGATTCGATATCTCCAGCCTAATAAAATAAAGCCGTGTAACGGAACGTAGACCAGATGCTACATCCAAGCCTCGGACAACGTCAAAGAACCCTAGACGTAGTTAATTTTTCAGCGGGCTGATATTACACCCCATTTCGCATTAACCGTGCAAAGAAAACGGCGGACGTTCAATACATCCCACGCTGTGTGTTTTACCACTGTGAAAAAGCACGCGAAATAACTCCCGAGCAAACAAATCCAAATAAGCCCCCAAAAAATAAACTCGCGAAAATGAAACGATAGACAGACAAACAAAGCCGATAAAATAACGAATTAAATCAAAAAACAAGAATGAAATGAAAACTATTGAAACATTATTAACTAACATTAGACTGCTTTTGAGATCACTTCCGATTGAAACTGGATCGATGAATGGTAAGAGAAATCCAGACCGAGAAATGATTGTCTTCAACATATCATTTACCATTTGATTGTAGACCAAAATTTTCTCATCACTAGATCATATTTTATCCAACTATTCTATCGTTGAAATCATCCAAATTAACCGATTGTTTGATGCTGATTTTCGAGTTTGTCAGGCGCCAAAACTTCCGGAATTAGTCGAATCGCACAGTTCGGAAAAAAAATGCCGTTCAAACCTGTTTATGTCGACTCCTATAAAATTTTTGAAACTCCAAAGTTGGAGCTCGTAGCGTAATTCGGAATAAATCTATTTAGTCTGAAAAATAAAAATTCAGTTTTCAGAGCTTTTCTTCTCGCTTCAACTTAGAAGTGATCAGGTTCCGGATTTGTTCAGTTAAGTAGTCTTTGAGTAATTCATATAACAAGCTCTTTTTTATAAGTCATAAATGATTAAATTCTGAATCTAATCGGTCTAGTAAAATATTTTTTCCGATAAAGTATTTTCAGTTTAAAATAGATTTCAGCGGAAAATTTTATTCAACCTTTTTGGACAGGTCGGTCCAATAACTGTTTGTTTTAATATTTTTTTGAGTGAATGTATATGCGGTATTCCAGTTCAACCGAGACAACAACAAAGTACCTACATCCCGCACTAACTGAATTTCGTTTGAAACCGTATTTCTGAAATTTTTTTTCTTACTTGCCAAACCTAAAAAGTACTCTTTTCACTTCCAAACCGTCGAATAATTATCGCCAAGGTTGAAATTTCACAAAAAAAAAAATAATAATAATAATAATAATGAACAAAACAGTAAATACGGAAAGCCCGAATTGAGCTTTGGTAAAAAATGCAAAAAAGAAGTTTAAAAACAGCCCAAGTGGTCTTTGAATTTTTGCAATCTCAGATTCGCAAGGGGTAAAGGAAAAATTTGAAAAATTAGGTCTTTTGTTAACACGAGGAGTCAGGTTTTCCACTATGGAAATCTATAATCAGCGACATTGAGGGAAACAGTCGTCTCAGTTGAGCTGGAATATTCCATATATATTCGAAAATCGATTTGTTTCTAAATTTCGTACATTGATGCCCGTTCCGACGATTCAAAACGACTCGCCTCGTCTGATGTACAGGTTATATGTATAGGCAAAAGCAGACGACATCGGTGGCCTTGAGACGGTTACTATCCCCAGCGGGAGGTGCGCACAAAAATTCCAGCCACACGATAGTCTCTGTCTAGATACATAGTAGAACCAAGTTTCGCAGTAGGGGGTATCAATGCTTGGGCAGCCAAGTGTACGGCTTGTTCTTCTTAGCGCTTTTCACACCATCGCCGCGTCAACATTGTCAGACATATTCTTACATTCCCTACAGACTTCTTTTGGCAGCCTTATCCAGACGAGCATTTTTTTTTAAATTTTTTTTAACTTTAATTTAATTTTAAAAAAAATTAATTCGTCTTGACTAACAGCTGGAACTGAACTATCAAAATAATTCACCCTAGATTCGAAAGCTCATTCTTACGAAACCTTAGCTAACCGAACATATGACACGGTGATTTTTCAACGCAATAGTGAACTTCTAAGCAGAAACGTAAGTGAGATATTCGTTACGCATGGACTTCACCGTCATTCGGCTTCTTAACCTTATCCCCTATAGAACGATCACCCTCGTTCCCGGTTTTGGACTTCGAGTCAAAGTGCCTCTCTTACTTTGAATACCCAATTCAGTACAGCGATCGCGTGAACAGAAAATACGGGACACTTTTCTTTCAGGCGAAATTTCATCGGCACCTGGTAGCCCTTTCAAAATTCCACCCTTACGACGCAAAAGTATCCGCCCATGGTATAGATTTTCAATGCATCCCACTAAAGCATTTTTACATGTAGTTGTGTAGCAGGATTTCCCTAAATTTGGGTAACTTTTTGCTTTTGGTAATCGCCGAGAGGTATTTTAAAGGGAAACAGGACCATGCAGTGGCGAATAATTCATGTTTTTATTTGGAGGTGGGTTCGAAACAATTGGATTTCACGCGCGATAAGCGGCTCTGAAGATCTTGACTCATCCTTTTCACCGAGTATACGTATATAGGCATCGTGCAAGGCTCGGAGCAACGAATAAAACAATTTAGGGCAAACCGGGAGCTTAACGAGAGTTTTAGTGCTTTTTCTCAGAAATGAAGGCATCAAGCATTCTCTGGTAGAAACCCGAACGCGCGATTTCACTAAAACGAGGGGTAGCCAGCCTGTAGGGCAAATCTTGACGCAGAGTGTGCTGGAAACTCAAAGAGCAGGATTCGAGCCAGTCTCCTTGGCGCCGTCTCATTGATTCTTCTCCCAGCCCTCCGTATCCTTGCCCAAGGACGTCGTAGATACCGCAAGAGGGAAGCAAATCTGCGTCATAGACGAAGCGTAGGTTGTCGGGTCGTGCGATACGCGAAACGAAACGGTCAATGGGAAGCCGGAGAAGCGAAAAAACGGCTATATGACCGAACATTTCGTGCGAGCGCAATACGCGAAATTCCCATATCGGGTGTTCGTCCGATTGATTTGCCATGCAGAAAAAATTGGCTACCAGATTCTATAGGACGGGAATATTGAACTCGGACGGAAAGCTCAAACCGAAATGAAGCTTGAACCGAAGCATTTAAAGATGGGAGACGCCCAAGTGCGAAACATCTTTATCTGTCAATGTGGCTGAACCAACTTCAAATGCGTATTTCTTGTACGAGGATGAACTTGATGTCCAAATTTTGAGCACTTTAAAACCAGTAACTGCGTAGATGCAACAAATAATGCTACTAAAAATGGGATAATTGAAAATCCTCCTTATAGGTTACAAACAATTTTCAGGGATCATGTCGAAACTGCAGAATACTTTTTCTCGCGCAAAAGTGCGTTACTTTATTTATGCAAGTCAGTTGAAATGTGATTATGAATGAATGTAATTTCTCAATTTTCGGTTCCTGGTATTCTCAAACGAGAGAATATCACCTGTGCAACAAAGTGTGTTATCACGGCAAAAATGGGTCGTTACAGAAGTCTCGAAAGAGAAATCATGAGTACAAAATGAAAACTGAAACGGAACGCAGTGAAATGAGAAATTAATATTTACCGATATTTTCCAATTACTCCATCGTTTTGTCGTAATTCAGCGCCCGTGATTATCGTGGCATTTAGAAGGCGTGCGAAACGCCTGCTTCGTCGGCAAAGGTCGTAAGTTTCCGAATCAGCTCCGCGAGCTTACCGGAATCCCGTTTATAATTCATACGGAATGTTTAGACATCGCTGTGGGTGTACAAGTTTAATCACGAAGTGCTCGCGCTTGGTTAAAGCCTTTAACTTAAAGGGTTCCCCGACTTGATCAAATTACGGGAATATACCAAGTCACAACGTTAATCCAGCCCACCCCGTATCGTTACTGGGGGGTGATAAATTTTTACGATCGATAAAATTCAACCCCAGAACTAATTAACTTCCGATTCTATCGCCATTTTTGCAAACTAGTCAAATTTCAACCTGCAGCCGACGCTCTGCCGGGCGGATTGTTCATTTAACGATCATTATTCCCTGATTAGCGACCCCTAGCACTGAAATTCACGCCTCGATGATCAGCGGAGGAAAAATGTTTTTCAACTCCAGCATTCCAGGATTTGATATTTTTTAAAGTCGCTCTGGGATCGAGAAAATTTCCGACTGTATAAACGGACCGGACAGTTTGCGCAGGCAATTAATTACAGATTACCCTTCTCCGACCCTGCTGCAGAAACTGCAAACTGCAGACTCGTCGTTTTTGCGTGTCATATAATATTCCGTGGGCGGATATCAGAATTTAAACCCAGAATTTATCACGTAAGCCAAGTATTCGTACGGCTAGCATCTCGCGTGGATCGAAGAAAGCGGATGTGACGAGTGCTGATGATTTCTTATTTCTATTATAAGCTTATCGTTTGTAGAAATTTATCAAGATGAAAGACGCAGGTATTTTTATAACGATATTGCTCGATGTCGAACAAGCGGTTTCTTATCGAGGCGTTGAATGAAATTTTTCACACTGTGCGCGAACCGTTATTGCCTTCTTGTTTCAGCATCTAGTAAACCATTATCGGATTCCGATCTTTGAAAATGTACAAGCGTGCAGCGCATCCTACTCAATTCACACCATTTCACAAGGCTGCATCATCGAGGCACCGCTTCAATACCGAACGGGAACGATATCATCGCACTGTTGGAAACTGAACGTGAAAAACTTTTCATTGCCAGCAAATAAAAGCTAATTAGGTCATGGAAATATTTTAGAACGGTCTAATTGATTCGTTTAAACATTTACGCACCGCAGATAAATTCTCTATTCTAGTTTATATGCGAATAGAATTTTGTTTCCTGCAGTACTTGATCCGTTTGACAATTAATTCATATGTGGACAAATTTTTGCAGCGATTTCTACTAAATTTCGTTCGTCATCTGATACGATACGAATCTTTGACCAAAGTATTATGACTGTTTTGCTGCTGCGGTGCCTGCGAGTTGAAGTTTGCTCACTAAATGAATAATAATTTCTGTTGACGGGTGCGGTGGGAAAAATGGAGTCATTGATTGGTGAAATTAAATTTATCGAGGTCTAAAAAACATGTCATAATATCGCGTGTAGACTCCATAAGCAAAAATTGTAAAGCGTCTCGGGTTTTTATGATAATATCAACACCCCCGTAGTAATATCCGTACTTAAGTATCTGCTGGAAGCTGTTTTAATTAAATTTCACTTCAGACGTCCAAAAGCAATAACAACGTCATATGCCCGAATCAACTAGCTGCGTACTAACAAGGCGTATTTTTCACGCTGGGTGACGTAAAGAAACACGGGCAGCTTGATTGAACAGCAGAAAAAAGTTTCGTTTATCACATCTGTGTAGTGGATCTAAGGAGTTTTTTCTTGTTAGAATAGCTTTCGGTTATCCAAATAAGATTAAACTCCACCGATCGACCCTTCGTTAGTTATTATTATTTCGCAAATGACATTCTGTTGTGGGAAGAATAATTTGAGTACCCCCCTAAAATGAAGCACCGTTATCTATACTGTTATTTGTTATCTGTATAACACACTTTGGAATAATTTGTACGACACCCGTAATATCGCGGTCTTGATACTAAGTTTCGTCCCCAAGCAGAGAATTGAACAGGAAAGATTTGTTTCCGGACATTCCCGAGTACAATTGAATTCCGTGCACAACTCAGAGCCAATTCACAATAATTTAGTACAGTTGTCCGAAAGAATATTGCGACAATTTATTCACGAGCGAAACTTCAACTCGGGATATTTGCACCTTGGTATCGTTTAAAGGGCATGGGTCCAGGTCATAGATACTTTTTAACAACGTTGACACATCCGTTCTCCGTCTTTCCGCGCCTGATAGATATGTATACCACAGCTCCACGGTCAACGGAAAGAACACTTTGCATCGGGTCAAAGCGAGCGAAACGGGTTGCAAAGGGTCGGCTATTTTCGCTAACAGGACCAAGTTGAGGCGCTGCTTGGTTATCCACTTTACGTAAATCGCAAAAATATTCCCGAGTACAAGACGAGTGAACGAGTCCAGCACCCGCGGCGGTATCAGCGCCATATGGATGTTACGTTCATGTGCATCCTTCGCACGATAAACACGGAGAAAAGAACAACGAGAAATACGAGCGAACTAAAGAAGGAGGAGGAGGAGGAGGAGGAGGCGGAGGAGAGTAGCCCATGCACCCTTTTTGTCAACATTTTTGTCCCTTTTTATTCGGCGCCCGGACGACGAGGGACGTTCAGCCTGAAGAGAAGTAAATTCGCGATTGAAGAGTATCTTACACGCGTGCGAAACCCCTGGATAACCCAATTAGGAAATTATTGTCAAGTTTATTCGCGGCGAGAGGGATTCCACCCCTGTAGTATTGACTCCGAGTTTTTTTCTGGTCGCTGTTGTTCGGGAAAACTTCAATTCAACACGCAGGAGAAATGGTATTTGTACACGACGAAGGCGAGTGTCCGACGGCGAACCGCACACTTGACCTTTGTGAAATGAACTCATACGACAGGGGAGAAATTTATTTTAAGCTGGAGCTGAAAATACGGGTGGACTACCAAACTGATATTTTCACGACGATATTAACGAATTCTGATACCGATTCGAGGCATCTACGTGACTTGAGATTCCGTTGGAAGAGAGAGAGAGAGACTCGATACGAAAGTCAAAAGCTACGCCCGCACATTACTCTGAAATTTGTGTTTTGCTCGACTGGTTTGAATAAGAATTAGTTTTGGATAATTGGGGAATGGGTGAAGCATGCAACAAGGGCGACGTTAGTGGGCGTCAAAGCCGTGGCTTCCACCTCGCAATTTCGGGCGTGATTTGAATAAACCGAAGCAAGGCAGCTAAGAGAGAGAGAGATAAATATCTGCTGAGAGAGAAAATCCGCGAGGACGTTGGGACTTAGGCTGCATGGACAAGACACGAAGGAGAGAGGAAAAAGGGGTGAAAAATAAGGAAAAAAATTCACAGCAACGCGCACTTTGAGCACGCGATAAGGTTAAATTAATGAACCCCGTTGTTCTTGTACGTTATCAACCGGCAACCGCAATCACAATAAACGTATAGATCGGTACAATGTTGGTGATTTCTCCTTTACGCGCAAAAGCTGTGTAGGCATATTTTGTTTTGTTATTGTTTGTTTTTTTTCTACCGTTCCTTGAAAGAGCTGAAAATCTTTACTAAGGACAGTTAACAGAACACTGAAAAACACATGATTTCTTGACTGAGATTTGATTAAATTTCTAAATCGCATCTGATGGAAAATATGTAGAAATTTTGAAAAATCGAAACCTGTAAGTTTACAAAACCAGTAATATGAAGGATGGAAAGTGGGTGTGAAACAGAAGAAAGTTACACTCGTTGATCACGCTTTTACAAATATTTTAACGCGACGATTGCCACTATATATTAGGATAGAACAAAGAATAGCTTGTGAAATAGTAAGTGAGTATAATTTTCCGGTGAAATGGTGAGGAAAATAAACAATTGCTGTGTAACAAAGTGTATCGGCTGCGAAGGTGAAATTGAAGGGATAAACAGCCAAGAGAAAATTTTCTTAACCGAAAAGTTCGTCGTGTTTTCGTCGGCGGATCGCAAGCTACGTTAATGAGTTCGTTGCATGTCGAGTCTCCGTTTTCCGCTCGGCCGAGTCACCGGATTACAGCTTTTAATTATCGCTCAATTAGACACAAAAAAAAGACGAGGTACGAACAAGAAGAATAAATGGGAAGAATTGGGACGAGGAAAACACAATTTTCGACACTAATCCATCAGCAGCGTCTCGCTTATACGGCACCCATGGACCATTCCATTTGTATCCGCCATAAACAAGAAAAGCAAACGACCTTTCCCGAAATTGACGAGCCTCGAGAATAAATCCTCCGAAATCTCGACGCCCATTATATCAATTTTCCGTGCCCCGCACTTTTCTCGAATACACCTTACGTGAAAAGAAAAAAACAAACCATGATCTGTGAACCTGACGACATGATCCCATAAAGAGGTTCTTCCGGAAATCTGGTTTCAGGATTTCTTAATACAACATCTCATCGCACATGGAAAACTGATTTCTAAAATCATCTTTTTTTTTGTTTTTTTTTTTTTTGTTTTTGTTCTTCCCTAATGTGCAGGGTTCGCAACCTGGCTCAAAATCTGTAATGTCGACAAGCGGCTGCACTTCGGACGATATATATATAAATATACCGTATAGCGTGGAGCACCTAAGACAAGTCGGATGAGGGTGTTGACAAACGAGAGATTTGCACTCGGGGGAAATCAGATTTTCCTACCGGGTCAGGCGCTTTACGAAATCGCATTCGTACCTTGCAGTCTGATATTTCATACCGTTCCCTCATCCCAGCCGGATTCTCCCTCAGCTGTCGCTCTCCAGCTGCGGTAAGATCTGATTTTTCCTCCCCTTTTTTTCGCAGGGGATTTATTGATAAGATTCGCTGGGCTCTTCGCGATCCGGCAACGACCCTAAAACCTTCGAGGATTTCAGTCGGACTCAATTTAATCACCGTAAATTGATCTCTCTTATATTTTATACCTTTTTTTCTTTTGCTTATTGTTTTTTCCGTACATAAATGTTAAGCCAACGACCGTTTGCAAGAATGTACATATTCCGGTCAATTTGGATAAGGAACTTGTCCCAGTCACGTGATAAAATGCATTGTTATTATTGTTATTATTATTATCTGCACTGCAGCGAAAATTGAGCGTTATCTCTCGGCCTCTATTCAAATCAGCGAAGTGCTTTTGTATGCGTGATTCGCAGCTGATGCGTCTTAATTTATACAGGTGGAAGGGAAACTTCACAAGCCGTTTTATCTTGGCCAGCTCTGGAAAAACGCTTGCGAGCAAAACGGTGAATCGAAATTAATTAATGCATTTTATAGCGTATATCAGTGGGAAAATAGTTTTAAGCTGAGAGTTTTTGTGTAAAATAAATTCGAACAGGGTAAAAATGAAGACTGATTTTATAAACTCTCACCCGCTATTGAGGAAATTATTAAACACACTTTCGTCGTGCATGAAAATCTTGTATCGTGGAATGATACGTGGGACCGATACCACGTGCGGAATACCAATCATATTTCATATCGCAACACTCGACGTTTCCTTCCCGTACCTACATCCTTGATTTCCGAATACACTTGACACACAGGGAGAATACAGATCTGAAATTTGGTAGCCAAAACTCGCGCCGGATAGAAGTAAAGGTAATGAAAAAAAAATAAAATAATAAAAAATTGGAATTCACCCCTGGAACCAATACAACAAAAATTTGGAAAAGTATTGAAATAGGGCAAGGGTCAATTAATGAGAATATCGTCCATTCCACGTAAAAATTCCATGATATTTTCGCATGTTTTACGCGAAAATAACGACTAATTGCACCGGTGAACGACATTTTTTAACAAGGAAGGTGCTTGCTAATTTTAAAATACCCATCTACCCTAATTGTAAAACCATATTTATTTTGATTCGATCAGGTCTAATTTTTGTGTTACAGCTACTATCGGTCAAATTGAATGTTTGTCATTTTGGTTTACCTTTTTTGATTCAGAGTGTTTTGCTATTCGGTAAATATAGGAGATGATTATGGATCAGCTGTCGCTATGCGCAACCTCATTTTTGTTCATAAAAACTGTACTTTTAGAAAAACTAAAAAGATCATATTGCAATAAAATTATTCGTACCTAAAATATTGTAAAACTAATTCTATCATATTAACCCTTGTTCCTAACACGATCGGTTAAAAGTTTTCATTTTATACAAAAAATGTGAATTTTTGTTGATCAGTGTTAATGGACCAAATTGAAAAATACGAACAAATATTAATCTCGACACAAGGTCCGAGAAACCACCAAATTATCTGGACGGCGGAATAATCAATGTCGAATATTCGGGGGAAATAACTTATCGCGAATATATCCTGGCAAGAAGATGAATGCGTGTTGACCGCATAACGAATGGCGTTTAAACGCGAAGCGCCCGTTGTGTATACGGAGCAGTCTAATGGATGTCGACCTGAAGGGGATTGCGGGTGTTGACTTGACCCCGCAAATAGTTATGCGCAAAACGGAGGACGGGGTGGCTATTAAGGTAACCCAAGTGCAAACAATACACAGTAATTGCGCAAGAAATTACGTCGTATAATACAAGTGTCCTGAAACCGCGAATTGAATTGCGATTGAAGATGTCCGAGAGATTGCATAAATGCTACTTACAGTTTCGTCTACGATTTAATAGCGTCGTTTTTTAACAGCCAATGTACACCTATTTCATATTCTGAAGAATTTACGAGCTACCTATTGGTACGTAAGTCGATAAACTTTTCCATCTTGAAAATTTTTATTTCCAACCTTCAGTTTCGCCAATTACGACGTGAAGTTGCGGATCCTTGATTCCGAGAATCTGATTTAAAGTTGGCTGCTTCGAGAAATTGCAAATTGGAATGGACCTCGTTTCGCGAGTATCCCTGTTGACCTTAGACCCTATTTTTTTCGCACGGGCAAATTCAATCATGCGACAATCAGGCCTTACTCTGAGGGCAATTTTTCTGGATTAATTGAATTCACATTCCATGAATGCGTAATCGGTATTATATTCAGTAGTGAGATATTATCAATCTCCTTTGGAAAATATTGCCAATATCCCTAGAGAATATATATTATATATATATATATATATCGCTTTACTCGTCAACTGAGCTCGCTTCTTTTGACACTTTTCATCCTGTTTGATAAATTCCTTGAATATTGATTGATTACATAGGGGAGGTAAGACCGTAGTTTTGACAATTTCTAAAAATTGTTCCTTTTCCCTATCACGCGTATTATCGTACCTTTGGACTCTCCCCAAGCGTTTTTACTTCTATATAACGTCTATGAAATTCTAGCCGCTAATAATTTTTCAATACTAGCGGAAGAAATTTTTTTTTACAGCTAAGTATGAAAGACCATTTTGTTCAAATGGGACCTGAACGATGATGCTTATTTCGTTGAAAATCGATGAGAAATATCTTTACGCGGAGTTAGTGTTCTGTGCATTTTCGAAATATCGACACCTGTAGTCATTGACCTGTAAATATTTCCTTCACAGACCATTGCACCAAAATGGATCCTGCGGGTCACCAAACACAACCAACGGCGTAAAATAAAACCCGATAAAGCTTTTCTGTTACTTAGACGTGTATAAATACTTTAATTGGTATACCCATCAATTCTACATTTTGAGATCACTTATTTGGCTGTAATCAGCCTTAATAAAAATTCTGCTTATCCTTCGAAATTTGAATCGTGCATCTATGTAAGGTATGCTAATTATCATTGAATGTTACATTCTGGATATTTGTACGAATTCATAATAAACGTGAATCCCGGTTATTGAAGATACGCCACTTTTTGAAAATATTTAATACTGGGAAACTAGGTAGCTTACAGAAAATTCCTAAGCTGAACAATGAACGATACTTAACCTTATAAACCGTCAATTTTGTCGCCCCTGTGAAAAGTAAACTAAACCCTAATACGAAAAATGATGAAGGAATTCTTGTAGCGGAACCTGAGAAGAATTTTACGATAGAATTCCGACACGATTCCTTTTGGAATTTGAGAAAATGGGAAACAAAAGCAAATAAAAAAAAACAATTGTTGACTTCTCGATGGAAAATATTCATCACCCTTGAGCTCTCTGATACTGCGATTTCTTATACGTCTGCAGTATCAACAATTTCTTCCAATTGTTTTCCCGATCGAAATCTCTCCCCTCATACAATTGTTTGTATACATATATGTATAACCTCCAGACCGTGATTCGGAACGATCGAAGTTTGCCGGGCCGATAAAGCCCTTGTCAAAAGCGAGACAGGGACCCAAAAAATAAAACAATCTATAAACGAACTGCGAATTTGAATGGAAAACATTTAAATCGCGTGATTTGGCGACCACGGTTGGTACAAACCTGAATTTCATCACAATCATTCCTTTTTCTTCAACTTCTCCAGTTCATTTACTTTTTTCAGCCATTGTCTTTGACGAGTCAAAGCTTTCACAAGATAAAGCCCAGAAACATATTGTCGCGAATCGAATAATTTTGGATCTCATTCGCATTATTCATTGATCGCAGGTTTACTCACGTTCACATATGCTTTGGGAAAACGGGAAGAAATGGAAATTCTAAGGTTGGGCCGATGGTGTTCTACCGATGTGCAAACGAGACTAGCAACCCGATCAAAAAAAGGGGATAACCATCTTTATTTCACACTCCTTCGCCAGACTCTTTGGGTTTTTAGACCTCCATCGTAATCGTCTTTCGGTCGTTAATCCCCACTGAAAACACATCGTCGTCTGCAAAAACGAGCTTTCGATTGCCGGGGAAGAGCCAGAAAGAGACCAAGAGCTATTTTTACTTTCTCGCCCCCCAAGTCGTCGGATTTTCTGGCAATCGTACAGCATTCGTTCGAAGAGAGTGAGTGTGTTACATGAATGAACGATCATTGCCACTCCGAAGTTTTATTTGAAGCGAGAAAAGGCGGCATGTTTAGGCCTGAAATTGCAACAAGAGTACGAGATACGTCGTGAGGAGAGCGGTGATCTGAAACAGCAATAGAGCGAGAAGGTTCATTCGATTCCAACAAGTTTACAACTTATAGATGTATTGCATATCGATTGAAAGTGTTTGACCAATTCGACAAACTTACCGAACGCAGGAGAGGCAAGTTTACGTGGAAGCAGCCAGCCGCAGAAAAGTTCAACCTACGATTGATGAGATGCAGAGAAGACTCGATTCTCTGTGAAAAAAATTTCTGTTAAATAAATAAATAAACCAAAATACTTTTACAAGTGAATCGAAGCTCTTCTACTCAGAATCTTAAGCATAATGCACTCACGTAGCTGCGACTGACTGCGAAAGACTTCCAGTCGAAGAGGATCGAGCCTATGTTGTTTGCCTGAATGTAAAGACGAGGTAATTTTTAAGGGTTGCCTGAAAACGAGACGGTTCGATTCGTAAGGCAACGCGAAATCTGAGGGATAATAACCTCGCTGGAAGTATAGTGACAGGCGATGTGAAGCAGCAGAAGTTGAGATGCAAAAACGACGACCCACCAAGCGATGCAGGCGACGAGTGACCACCGCGTGTTCACAGACTCTGTCGTCGATACCAGCCAGTCAATCAAAAAGTACAAATTGGCCACGCTGTGGCCGCAGAGACTTATCAGCCATGCCAAAAGGGGCCAAGAGTACTGAGAGCTCAGACTCTCGCTCGCGTTCATTAAGCTGTTGTGCAGCTGATGTATCACCTTTAACGAGGAAATAAGAGGAAAATGTAAACGATCAGCACGGCCCGATCATATTCAGCCCAAACGCTGTCTTCGGTTCTCTTCTTCGTTGTTCGTTTCTTTGATGTTTATTTCCGCAGTAGCATGAACCCCATTCTACTACCGCTCTACAGTGTTCAACGCGATCGAATTTCATTCTAGAATCGTGTGGCGTGTAACTTACTCTGAAATCTACCGCGAGGTACTTTTGCACGGGCATTGACGAGTCCTTGCTACGTTGAGCGACTTCGTTCAGATGTCGAAAGCGTTGTCCGAGCAGAAGCACAATGCCTGAGAACTTTATTGTGCTGAACGAGTTCGTCATGTAGCCCAGGATGTAGATCATGTTTTCAATGAAAGTTTCCCGGAAGGCGACGATGCCCGTCTCGACGATAACGGCCCAAGCGATGAAACTGAAAACGAACGTAAAGAAGACCCAAACTTTCACGTATCTTTCCTCTAGCGGATAACCGAGATAACGCATCCTTGTATCGAACTGCTTCATGATGTTCGTCACCTCGACGAGTTGCTTTCGCGTCCAAAGGGATCCCAGGATGTTCAGCATCAAGACTGAGTAGTTGGAGATCACCTGAATGGCCAGAAATTATTTTGCTGTTAGTCCAGTTGCACGTAATGAGAGTAGGTCGTTTTTTTCGCGTCGAGGAAAATATGACAAGTATCTTGAAATTCGGGCAATTTCTCCCCGGTATGTTGTACCGAAATTTATTCAGGTGCGCTTGTCCCGAGCTCCGCGACAAGCCAAGAAATCCCTAATAGGGCTAGTCGTGTCAGCTGGGGTCAAACTTGCTCCTAATAAGGAAAATCCGATTTATGACCAGCTCTTTGCAAGTCCCCGATTGCAAATTTTACGCCCGCGCCCGAATCTTGAAATCCCGTTTTACGCCTACGTAGGACGAAAATTATTATTCGCATCACGGGCATAACACTTTACGTCCTTGGTACGAAAATAGCTATTTCGGTGGCGTATGAATTTACCGCCTCTTTCAGAGTCTGACCGCACCGATGCCACTAGAATTGAGACCCTGGGCAAACCGTTCCTCGCACTCCTTCACCGTTCTAGGATGTGAATAAAATGAATCTGATATCTCCAATTTTGATTTTTTTCCGAAAGAGTAAGGCTAAATACTCAAATGACCTAACAAAGAACTCTCGGAAGGTAAAACGAATCACGTGAGAGTTTGAACTTGAAGAATGCAATAAAGGTACATGTACGCACCTTTGCAGTTTCGGTGACGTCGAGAATCGGTGTGTTTCTTTCGATGACCGTGAATTTGCGGAGAACGATGTAGAAAAAGTAGGTGTGAAGGGTACAACAGAGTATGGAGTAGAAAACCCCGTAACTCCAGGGTTCAAAACGGTCGTCACGAATCTCCAGCGGCGCGTGTCCGATAAATCGAATGAAGTAGAACAGAGAACGAACAGCCGAAATTACCGGCCATTCTAGCCGTGAAACTTGCGCAGGATGTCGACGAAAACGAGAAGACAGCTTCCTCACGGCGGACTCGACGTCGAAGACCCCCCGTGACACATGCATAATTCACTCCTTTCGCTCGGCTATGCCCTCTGAAAAGTGAAGGACTAATTGTTCACTCCTCGGCGTCACTTTGACGAAGACGATGCGTCAGAATGGAAATATCGGTCACCGGATGTAGGCGACACTGATTCCGCGTCATAATAGAATTCGTTGTCATCTTTTTACCGATTCGTACATAATTGTTCCAATAAATAACACCGTCACGCTTTGCGCACTCGCTGATTGGCATCAAAGGACCGTGCCAGAATTGGATTTAAAATAAGCTGACAAGGAAGGTATCCTAGTTCGATCTCTCCGATCCGATTTCCTGTGTAATACGTTATAGAAGACTAAAAACTAAGCCACCGTTTCTTCTTATTTTTTTTTTTTTTTGGAGGGGGGGCCGAGGGTTTTATCTGCTATTAAACACTTTAAGCGGATGAAACCACCCTCCAAAGTAAGAAATGTCAAGGTGCGATTTAGCAGTTTCACCCACAAGAATATAATATTTTTTAACCAATCCAACTGGAAAAGTTTTCTCATAACGAGAAATGAAAGTGTAATTTTCTCAATTAAAGAATACAGAAAAACTGCCAAATCGCCTTACTTTGGAGGGTGATGTCGGCTCGTTAAAGTGTTTCATAGCGGATGAAAAAAATACGTGTCGCTTAGGTTTTATAGCCTACTATAACATATTACAAAAGAAAACAAATCGAAGAGATCGACTCGGGATACTTTCCTTGTGAGCAAGGTTGAGGATGCGGAAAAATTGCCACGCGTATATGTTGCACAATTGGATTAAGTACCCGGAGGAAAATGAAATTTCGACCAAGACACGATGATCGAAAGACAAGTGTACGGTAGAAAGATTGCGCGAGGTTTACACGTGCGGATGTTTCATCTTGCTAATTTACAGTCCGGCAGCCTTGAGTATTTTGCTATACTTTTTTCTCAAGTGTTTCTACACCACGCCAACGATGTAATCTTGACAAATGACTTACGCGCAGAATTGCTCAGCGAACATTCCGCGTTCAATACGTTCAACACACACGGCACGTAACACAGGTACGACTATTTTACTGTTCCTCTGACTTTGAGTAACAAGTTCGTGAATTTAGTCTGAATACCTAATGTCCTCGTGTCAAACAAATTTTGAAATTTTCGGAGAAGCAGAAAGTTTCAGAGAGTTTCAGAAAAACACTCTGGTAATTTTTTCAAATCTATTAATTGCCGAGCCGTTTTCAGCAGGAAGGGAAACACTGATTGCGAGTTGACTATAAAGTGACAAAAATCTCTTACAATTGATGTCAATATACCGAGCATTAAGAAGTCACGAGGATGAACGTAAGCATGAATTATCTCGCATTCTGAGACAATACTAACTTATTATTAAAATGAACGACCCAAACCCGTTCATTGTAGTTAAAAACAAGCATTCTGTATACTTGAAAAAAAATAAAAATAAAGTATTTAAACAGCAAGGATACGCATTTAACGCGCCCTTCGTTATTCAAGGGTAATTTATTAACCTATAACGTGATTTCCAAAACTCCCGCAGCCATGGAGGGAAGATGAATAGCCCGGATCTAAACTGAAATCTCGAAGAAGAGTTCGGCAGCGTAACGGAATGTAATCAAACTCGAAGCAACTTAAATCGGACGGAGTAATTTCCTCATTTTCCTTAATAATCCCGTGCTGGTTTATCTTGTTATATGCATAGTGATCGGAGTGTTTACCCCGATTTACCCCGAGTCTGTAACTTTATTACCGTATCTATTTGTAGAACAGCCTTGGGTCCCTCCCAGTTCGGTTATTCTCGAGCAAACAACAAATAGCGTCCATCCATATCCGTTTCGCCCCCTGATGAGGGGAAGAATCATCGAGCTACGGGGGCAATCGTTCCACGTCAACCCTTTTCGAAAATTTACCGCGTAAACAACGTAAAGGAGCCGGTCTTACCAAGTGTCTCCGAGGACCTCTGGACCGTCGTGAATAACAACAATTCGATTAGTGCGAAATTACGAGACCGACGCTACACACCGCCTGTAATTCAGGTTTATTATATCGATTGAACCGAGCTGCAGAAGGTGCGCCGAGACTCGCGCTGGAACGTTAACTGGCAATGAGGGGACGTGTTTATCCGGTATGCGCTATCACTGCCGCAAATCGATAAAATATCATTCGCATAAATGAACAGCTATCGAACATGGCTTCAAAACAAAACAATTACTTTGCTGGAACTGACACACCGCACCGCACTTGTCATCCATTTGAAAACAGCAATTTCATATCCGCAAAACTCGCGCTGCAGCGGCGATTGACGACTGTATTCGAGGACTGGAATGATAACTTGTATTGTCCAAATTATACAGGTGACATATGAGGCGGTCTCCATTAACTCAGCCACTTTTTGTTTGTCCTACCGGATAAACTACTCAAAGGTACTCGACGTGAATTATTTCAAATTTTTTAATTTACTCGCTTTGGAACTGATTTTTTTTTTTTTTTTTGTTAAACTCGTATATCATGGAAGATTGAAATCGGGCAAAAAAAATTGCAACACAACTATTCAATTTAATGTATCTTATATTTTTGATGGCATCGGAAAGGCTATTTTCGGAGATGAAAAAATGGAAATAATTTTTTTTTTCTTTCAACGCGTCACCGATGATTTCGCTGTAAATTTTACAGGGTATTTGGCAGTGTATTGGGAACGTATGAAAAAACTGGCATCGTGGAAGTCGAAATTCTTATCGAGTAGAAAAAATATTTTACTAAGAAAAGTGAATTAAGGTACCTCTGAGTTCGTCTTTTCCATAAACTATTTAACGCTATTATCGCGTTAATTCATTCGCATCAAATTCTTGCCGATTATTGCATTAAATAGTTCATGGGAAAGAGGATCTCAGATGTATGTACCTTAATTCACCTTTCTCGGTAAAATATTTTTCTGATCGGCAAGAAATTCGAATTCAAAGATGCTAAAATTTTTAATACGTCCCCCAATACACTGCCAAACACCCTGTAAAATTTACAGTGAACTCAACTGTGTTACATTGAAAGAAAAAAAAATAATTTCCATCTTTTCCTCTGGAATTATATACATTGCATTGAATAGGTCATGGAAAAACATGAACTTTTTTGCGTTATAATTTTTTTTACACGACTTCAATCTTCCATAATATGCGGGTTTAAGAAATAAACAAGTTGCGAAACGAGTAAATTAAACAATCTGAAAAAAATCCACAGAGAGTACCTTTAAGTAGTACTACTTTATAACCAATTATGGAACAGATCCGAGAGTATTAAAAAAAAAGTGGCTGATTTGGTGGAGACCACCTCGTGTATGTGACTCCGCAAAATGGCATGTATGAAATTTCCCTTTCTCGACACGAGGTAGCACATCGGATGCTATTCGGCGCAAAAAAGATGCTGCAGATATTTCAGTGGCAAATGCGCGCAAAATAGGTATACGGGTAAATAATTTTACGTTTCAGAAATGTTAAGATACAGTTCCAGCGCCGGTTCCATAAATTTTTATCCTCCCGAGGGGAAAAACATCCCCCTATACTTTTGCCTCTCCTTATACAGTTGTCGATTCTCAGAGGCTCAACGCGTAGAATACACATTCGGCCACGAATTGTCCGTTTCGAAACCGATATTTGCGAACGCAGAAACCGTCACTCAGTGCCCGCACGATTGATCTCCGCCTAAGTTGTCGAATTTTATTTCATGCTGTTACTGTAAAATGGTCATATTGTTCACAGTGTTCGTAAAGACTGTCCTGACACTAGAGATCGATAGTGATTGGCTTAGTTTTTTCTACACTTTTCTGCGACGCTATAATGAACGCGTTTCATTAATCACGCAACCCAGAATCGATGACAAGAGCTGACAAAGAGAGGGAGGGAGGGAGGGAGGGAGAGCGAGAGAGAGAGAGAGAGGAAAGATATTAGCGGCGATTGTTTATTGCTCTTTATCCTGTTTTTGCAACTTCCAATCCCAACTCCGATCCGCGAGTAAAATGGACCGATTATCTCGCAGTCGGTTTTCTTGAGCCCACGAAACTTCTGCCGAGCTAATTTAGTGCGATCTGGGTCCCTAGAATGTTCATGATAAAATCAATTATACTGATACCTGCAGCCCTCCTGATACTGGGAGCAAGCGATTATCGTTGATTGATGAGGGGCTTGAATATCTCTAGCATGCTTCAAGTCGAGGATGAAAGCTTTCCGTGTTCAATCACAAACTGTATACATCATGGGGTTCGTGGTAATTAAGAATTGAGAAGAAAACAAAATGCAGGGGCATTATTCCGTATTTACGGACAGGTTAATTTTCGGATCTCAGGAACTCTAGGACGTTAAACTGGGAAGAGAAAGTGTAATTCGACGCTTATATCTTGCAGGTTGTACGCGAAAATAACTGTACTAGTATTAATTAAAGATCTTACAGTAAAAACAAATTTCATCGATGTAAGAACCGAGTAAAATTGGATGGCAGTGGGAAATTTTTATACTCTTTGAAATAAGGTATTTGATTAAGGAAAAATTGGACTCATCCGCCGGTTTAATTCGTAAGCTTCTCACGTACAGCGAGGGAGAATTCTAGGCAGTATAGGTATATATGGAGCAGTTTGCAGAGCGAGGGAAATCCAGCCCCCAAGGTGCAACCAACTCCGAGACATATCGAGCATTGCCCTCGTGAAAGGTAATGGGATGCACATTTTCCAGGGAGTATTGTCCGGCACTGTGGCGCCGACAAGACATCCTGCACAATTCTCATCTGCTGGATGAGGGCGAATTACGGAACATCCTGGCTGTGTAACGACCATCGTTACGTGACGCTATGCCGAGAAACGTCAGGTCTTCCCTATACCTTACAACCGTCTACCATTTGTTTGTTGGTCTATTTTATAACCATATTCGTATCAATATTGCGACTTGTTGATCATGATCAAATATCGGCGCAACGTTGTAAAATTAAATATTCAATGTGATAAAGAAAACTGTTTCAACGAACTTGTAATAAATGGTGTTAGTTAGCTGAATAAAGTGAGCCATCGCGAAGTGAAATCGAACAAGCCCCTTAGAATTTTACCCGTTTTGAAGTGATTTGTAACGAAGCATCGATATCGAAGCCTTTGTATGTGATTCCAGTATTTTCTATTCAAAACTCCGCAACTCACGAATATAAACGGTATAATAAATACTCAAGGTTCGACCATGTTATTATGGTGATAAAATTATGAGAGATTAGCGGTTTTTGGCCAACGACCTTCCTTGAATCTGAAGAATTCAGGACAAGCTTAATTGACTTCCACAAGTTTTATTGTAATTGACAATATGGAGTTACGTGTTAAACCGAATTAGGGTAGTGCCTGCATCGACGCATTAAGCGTGCATCACGTCAGACGTTTGGATTTGTTTTCCGTGGTCGATCTAGGTCACTTGATTAAAAACATGCAATTTTTCCTTTAATTTTTCGAAGGGAACATTGGAACATAATGATCAAAGGTCAATTTGCCAAGTGACACTGACGAGAAGTAATAGCTCGATGCCGGTGTAGTGTGCCCGACAAGTACAATCCGCTCCAGACATTAATTAATCAGTTACAACGGACAGTTGTACTCTCGTCGTCTGGCTCCCACGATGGACTGCCGTTGAGCTCTCTTTCGCATGGCGAGTCACGTTGAGTTATAATCAAGTGCAATAAGCATTTTATGTCCGATTCTGGTTTTTGAAAGCCACTTTCTAATAACGATATGGAAATTTTTATTATTGAAGCAATTGTCGTCGCGATAATTCCCCGTCATTTTATATAGTAATTAATAAAAAAAAGTGTTTTGTAACTTTCTTCGATGATTACGCTGAAATTTTCCGAAGAATGGACAATCGCACTTCCAAATTTTAAGAGAGCTTTTCAAATCATTAAACTCCAATCTGTATTTTATAGCGCCAAAATTGTGAATATTATATGTCTGACTGAAAAAAATGTTTCAAGATTGGAAAAAATAGACATTATTTTCATTTATCGATTCTCTAGAAACTCGAAAATATCGTACATCGTATTTTACGAAATTTATTCTCGACGATATCAAAGTGATTTACTTCAAACACACGTTTCTCGATTCAATGTCAATTCAATTATCAAGATTTTCAACAGATCCAAGAAAATAATGTCTCTAATTTTGAGTTCGTAACGGTACATGCCAGGTGCATAAAATTCACAAAAAAATTCCATTTCGTTGTGACCTCTTTTGCGAATAGCGCAAAGCACCGCGCCAATATTTGTAGACCGAGTACCGCAGACCTCATCGATATTCCGGATTAAAATTCATGAAACACCCTTCAATTTAATCACGCATCTATTGATCCACCCTTGACATTTGCGCGTCATAATTCGATCATCCCTAACGCTTAGATGTGTGGGATACGGGATATGTATATGGGCGATCTAAGCGCCGAAGCTGCCGTGTTATAGCTTAGAGTATTCCCGTACCTTAGCTGTAAAATGAACGAGAATAAGAACCTGAACTGCAGTTATTGGAGTCGCACCCTTACCTAGCTTAGCCTAATCTATTTAAACTTCGCATGGATGTGAAAAGCGGAAAGGTCGGAAGGTGGCTAGTGGAAACAGTGACAAAGTTCTGCGGTAAGTAGAGTGGATTGGGTTGAGGGAAGAAAATAACATTCAGCTTGTCCGATCTATGGCACGGCTTCTAATCTCTTTCACACCGGTTCAGGTATAAACTCACTATTTACACTCCAGCTTTTCACCTTTCGATGTACCTGAACGACTCGTTAAGACGTCGACTAGCCATAAACATCGCTGTCCGTTGGAAACAAATCGAATGATGTGCCAAGTATTGCAATTTTCATAATGTCCTTAAAACTCAATTTTTCGTGAAGGAATAAATTATTTTTAACGGAGAGCGGCTAAAGATACGAAACGAAATGGATTTTGAGGCGTACATAAACGCGCTCAGATCAGAATGCAATTAATTTTTACATAAACTCCCTTGTGGTATTGTTAGTGTGGGTAATAAAATTGTGCCGAAGCCGACCCGTAATCTGATATATTTCATAAAAGACGTACATATTTCAAACGCGACTTTAAGAGATTGCCGACATTTGAAGCAGTCGAGTTTTAGACAATTAGAATGCTACACATGTTAAGAGGCATAATGACAGGATATGAACATGAATATATTAAACAAAAATATCGTGTCGTGTAATATTTTTCATATGATAATCTGAACTCGAGTAAAGTTGGAAACGGACATAATAAATGTACCTATTTGTACAGCGAAGATTCGACATTCGGACGGACAAGATGACGGACATTCGCTCCAAACTGGCGGACTTCGTGACAAAAGTATCGACAATAAATTTCCTAAGACTGACGACTTTGCGCAAACGGACTAAACAATACGAAATGTAATACGATCTTCCATGAAACAAACAGATGATAAAGAACGTTCTCTCCTTGCACTATACCTGAGAGATAAATTTTTATATCCCACCGTTTACGTTCGTACAATTGATACTTAAACTGTAAAAGATTAGAATTGGATGGTTTATTGTTGCAAACGACAATTTCTCCTGCGGGTTTTGGGTTATGGGCCGGTCCGCTAATAGAATTACCTTACCGGTTCAAAACCCGCCAATCCGTACCTGATAGAAACTGTCCAACTCAATATCGATCAATTATAATTCCATCGCACCAACAAATTTCGTACAAGTCTCGCCCTTTTATGAATTCTCTACAATTAATTACCTCAGATTGCAAATAAATAAAAACAGGTAATTTTCGTTGGCTCCCGAGAAGGAGGCACACTTTGTTGAATACTACACCAGATCGAATCATTTTCCCCTCTCACTCAGCCTAACCAATTCTGAAAATGATGTGAGCACTGCAAGCATAGATCTCATTGATTTAGAGAGCACCGAAGAAGTCGGTATACGGTTATTAATTCCGCGGTCTGATCGAGGGCGTGTTGCTCATAGTAAAGATGCTCCTCTTCTCCAGGTCCTCGCTTTTCTGTAACGAATTAATCCCCGTCTGCGGCAACGCACCCGCTTTCACGTCCGCACGACGGTCCGAAGCGATCCCTCGAGGACCATCCGGAGCCCCGAAGACGAAGCTATGCTCGTATATTTTATACCATGCCTCTTCGCCCATCCATCGCTTCTCCGTTGGCTCCCGTGAGTCGTCGTTAGTTTCCTCCTCTCCGTCAATTTCCCCCCGAACTCTTTTTCTCGTCGCCATCGCCCTCCGTTCGCTTTCTTCGTCCTGCGCCCGAAGACCCGTATCGTCCTCATCTATCCCTCGATCCTCGGCAATGTCCTCAACCTTACGGACCATGTTCCGAACAACGTCAGCAACAACGCATAGAAGAGGCATATCCGCGTTGATATCCGAGACCCGTGGACTGTTTTCACCCCGAAAGGTAGACGCCGTTCTTGTATTTCTTGCGTCGAATCCATCGCTTACGTGTTCGACGCATGTTATCTGCAGGGGTAAATTGCTGTCCGATTTGTCCATCGATGTCTCCTGGACCGCATCTTCGTCCGAGGACTCGGAATCACTTCCGATTTCTATGGGTTCGTGAAAAGCCCCATTGGGATGGCGCCCTGATGCGAAACGCGTCTGCGCGCCATGTTTGCAGGTAGTTGATATTTCTGCTAAACGGTGAGACCGCCTGATGGACGAGAAGCTTACGCTGAGATTATCGTCGAAGGTAACATAACTGCGAAATGAGATGCCTGGATGTAGGCGGTTCCATTCAGGACAGGAGATGATCGGTGACGTGTCGTTATCGCGTCTGATATTAGCTCGGCGAAAACTGGACAAGATAAATTCCTTCGGGACGCTCTCCCACGCTTTGACGATATTGTCGATAGTATCCGCGAAGGTCCAATTAAAATTGGACCCCATCGTCACCTTCTTGGCCGTGTAACTTTGCCGGTAGATCGTTTTGAAGCGGTGAAATATGTTCGCCCTCAGCGGCTGTAAGTTCGGGGGGAACTCTTTCGGGAAGAAAATCAGGCCCACGTTCGACAGGGCATTGTCCTTCAAAGCGTGGACGCGACTCCTGCTCAGCAGCAATACGATCTTCCTGTTTGACCTCGCCATTCGAGCGTTCAACTCTGTTATCCAGACTCTGAATACCTCTCGAGTGATCCACGCGTCCGGGTTGAAAGAGTATCGGCAGCTGTAGTGAGCCTGCACAGGAGTATCGAATTTTCCGCATATCAACGGCGGCAGTTTCTCGAGTCCCGATGCGCTGCAGCAGAGCAATAAGGTCACGCGATGTTCCCTGTCTTCCCCGTTTCTGCAAGTTACGCAACCGACCGCCTCTCCGGGTATCTTCTCTGGTGAAATATCGTGGTACATTCCCATCTCGTCTACCTGAAAGACGTCCTTGTACCGATACTGCGACATGTGGGGTCTCATCAGGTCGATCCACTCTCGATAGTCCTTGAAGACCGGACCATGCAGAGTGGAAGCGAGTGAGGGTGGAAAACCGTACTTCTTCAGGAAGATCGTCACCCATCTTTTCGAAAATTTAACGTCTGTATTAAGAGATTTTCAAACATTTTAGGTTGCGAAATTCAACCTCGTGAAATAGTTGTCACCGTCGATATATGCGTGAATGTATATCGCATGCCGATATTGAATATACAATATATGGAATCAGAAATTGACTTACCTCCGAGACCTAACTCGAGTGAGAGATCGACGGCTTTACGACCAATTATTTCCTTATTCAACGGCTGATTGGTAGCGTGTTGTTCGCACGTCCATTGGAACAGTTTTTCACGAAGGATCTCGACCTTAGCCTTATCATTGATACTTCGGGGCGTTTTTCGCAGGCTTGTCATCGCGATGGCAATCCAGTGCCGAAATGTCAGTTTGCCAAAACGGAGTAGTAAAAGTAAAATCGATGTAAAATACTGGTCAGAATGCACGTCAGAAAAAAGAACGTGTTTGATAAGAAAAACACAAGCGAAATGATACAGCGGTACCTACTCGTTGTTTTTCTTTCATCGCCTCAATTCATGGTGATACATGTTGTCATTTGGATCGATACACCATATGTGGTTCGACTTCTGCATCGTGCAACATCCGTAAATTTATAAAAATTAATGGAGATTTGCTATGGTGGCGAAGCTTGGTTGGAAAATAGTTAATTTTATTTCGATTTTTTAAGTGTTTCTTGACACTGTGATGATTATAATTTAGTCTCAAGCTATCTACAACATTATTGATCCCTATTTGCCATACCATTCATAAAAACGACGTGGTTCTTTGTAGGCGGAAGTACGTGTTTCATTATTGTTGGTTTCTCCACTTTTTGGATCATAGGTATAATTTGACGGTAATGACATATTTCTTACACTAAGATCGACGTATTTTTTCGAGAGTAACCGATTGGAACTGGTTTGAAGTTGATCAGACCACAGGTTCTGAAGGTACAGCCAAAGAACTCGAAATATCTCCATTTCAATGCGAATGAGACATATCGAATTTGTGAAAAACGTTTAAAAAAAGAATAGACGAATAATTCGAGTACAAATACGTATTATACAAAGAACTGTTCGCTATCGCTCAATTAACACGAAAAGAAAACCCGATTTCTGCACTCACTGATTTCTCTAATTATCCTTATTTAATCGATTTCCGAGAATGGTTTGTGGCCCCAAAAAATGGAAATACATGAATGATATTTGTACCAAAAAAAGTTGAATATCAATGTTCAAGTAGCGATATCGTCTCATTCCTATCCAAAAACCACGTAAAACGTGACGGCTCAAGACTTATCTTCAGACCAAGACTTGACTGCTAATGCGGCCGGAAAGAATTGGCCAAGTTGAGCATTACGCAACGTTACAATCCCATGATGTGTGAATTATTAGGTCTTATTCGGTTGTCATCGACAAGGGATTGAAACGCTGAGATAAAACAATCGAGAAAGTTATTGGCATTGAGTTACCAACTCATCGAATATCGGTCAGCTACTCATGGTCTGTCTGTACTTTATTGATTGCCTTTCCTTTTGGGAGTTTGCGAGTCTATTATAGTCGAATCAAACCAGAGGAAATTAATAGATTGGTACACGAGATTTTAATCGCAGCTGCATGCAAGAAAGTAAATACATATGTGATTGTATATGGGCCAGTCCACTAATTATCAACAAATGAACGAGACGTCAAAAAATCAATTTGTAGTGTGTACTAAGATTGAAAATTTCGCCAAGTTTGAACCTTCTCGGACTTACCGTTCGCGAGAAATGCCACATCAAAGTTTATCATCTTGACCTAATTAAGGTTTAAACACGAATGGGTTTCAGATCGTTATCGGCAGAAAAAAAAATTATGAAAAAATGGGTGTCTTATGTCAAAAATTCTCACCTTTCCGAGTGTGTTATTCATTTCTGGATAACTCTTCTAAATCAATCTCAAAAATACATTTTTCGGCGAAAAACCGCTTTTTTCATGCGCCACCAACATTGATCTTACTTTTAAGTTTTACATGTGAAAGCTGAGATTTTTGCAGTAAGGAAATCAAATTTTCAGAGTGGAACGGTCGTAGGATCTCACATGAGTTACGTTCAATTGACAAAGGACTGTTAATAATACTGTTACTAAGGGTGAAATCATCCGTCTTGCTCTAATGATCTAGTATTCATCATAGACAAAAGACATATAAGAGCTCTCATATGTTGTGAAATGAAGAAGCTTGATGCGTCAATCAAGATTATTTCAAAAACAGTCTTGTTACCGACGTTAAACTGTAAGCACGCATTTTGTCATTAGTATTTTTCTACAATTGTTGACAATTGGTGGACTGGCCCATATAAACAATGAAATAAATTTTCGAAAAACTTGCAGAAAAACAAGTCGGGTAATGTTTTCTTCAACTTTCTACAATCGTTGAAGAAATATCGGAATGCCTGCAGAACGCTTGATCATTGGGTATAATTGATTTTAGACAATTTCCATTGGCAGCTATTACAACAGTCACGATGAGGTACAAAGTTAACTTAGGCTTTCCCTTCAGAATAGTTGCAGTAAGAACAAAGTGCTGACACGCACATGAAAGCAATGCTAATATCACAAAATATGCTATTCTACAACTTTGAAAGATCGGTTCAGAATTTTATTGGATGACTGATAAATAAGGAAAAATTTTTTATGGATGTTGAAGACGTCAATTCGTGCAATATTTCTATAATATTCAGTTTCAAGGAGAAATGGAATCAAGGATATTGCAAGGACTTCCTGCAGAATTTCTAAGCATATTAATGACGCGAGTGAAGTTCGAAAAATTACATACGAGTAGGAAAACATTCACCCATTGGTAATTGTGAACTGGTATATAACACACTACACATCCTTTTGCTGATGACTTTACAGAGCATAAAATAACTATCAGTTGTCACTGTGATCAATATTGAGTCATGATAAGACCTACAACATGCCCAAAGTAGTACGGATCAGGAAATAAACTTATCAAGTCATCTGTCAACTTGGTTCAGTGTGCAAAAAAATTTTCTGTCCCATCTATGTGAGTCTAGACAAATAAATTGGAAATCTATACAGTATTTTTCGAATACAAACTTCATCAAAGTGGCTTAGAATCATAAAGCTCTCCTAAAGGTTTATCTTTTACCATCTCTATCGCAGAGAGAGCCAGAGCCAACAACTTTGCATGTACTTTATCAATATCATCATTAGCATCGACGGTTACCCAGCTCTCGTCCATTAACTGATGAAGACTGGAGCTAACCTTTTGCTGCAACTCACTACGTTCAAATCGCTCGCTTCCCCAGTTGGCACGTGATGCCTGTACATCCTCACTAATTTCAAGGAGAGCAACTAAATCAGGTTTTGCAAGCCCTCGGTCAGGTTCCTTGCACCAGGAGAGATCTTTCCCCGTTGTTGCTGCAGTATAAGCAGCTCCAGAGGCAGCGTACCTTCATCCAAGAATAGAATTCGTTGTTTCATTCGTAAAATTGAAATTGCTAACACATATCAGGTGGAAATTGCCCATCCATTCGCTTGTACACACCTATCGACGACCAGTGTGGTGCCAGAGAGGATGGTTTTTCTCATTTCTGTATACTTCTCCCATCTGTTTGATGAAAATAGGAGGTGAACAGTCTCTGGAGGAAGGTCCACTACTCGTGACAGATATTTGTCTATAATCTTACCAACTTCGGTGGTTCTGTCTGTAAAGAAATACCGATAATGTGTGAAAGCTATTTGAAATTTAGCAGTTGCCACTGCATGTAAACGAGGGATGAATTATTATAATAATGAAGATCCCAAAATGCAACTGTACAATTGATGAATTGCCCTATGTGACGAGATAGATGAGATCAGCGATGTGCAGGTAAAGGAGAGAAGAAAAAAATGTGAATAACATGTCTATGCAAGTATGACGTTCGTCGGTGTCGATATATAGTTCCTGATTCTAAACAAAAGATGGGAAACTGCCTAAAAACTTTTTTATTGCCCACAATGTGAAAACTTTACTTTTACAACGGTGTGATGTAAAACATCTGTTTAGATCTCAGTTTGCAATCAAATGTGAAAAGACACGTAAACATAATTTATAACATATCTTGCACCTTGGCTTTGACAGTAAATGTATGTGAATCGAGAATGACAACAATAGCTGTTAGTCAATCAATAATTAGGGAGTACGAAAAATTGGAAATCGATATTCAAACAGTTGTCATTGATCCGTATAAACGTAAAGTAAGCAGATGACGTATACATACAATATATACCTATATAATCTATTGCGCAGAACCAGAGTATAAACAAGAGAAGAGAGATGCTAAAAATGTAAACAAACCCGTACAACTGATTATCGAAAAACAAGATAAATTCAAAACTGCAATACGAAGAATAGTTATTAACATATATCACCCAGGTAAACTGACGTACCGGGAAACCTCCGAACTTCGGCTGATATTCCACGTGCGTTCAACTCCGTGACCAATTTTTGGACTTGCGTAGATTTTCCAGCTCTGTCGCATCCTTCCAAGACCAACAATGCGCCACGCTTGGTCGTCATGAGTGATGGTATTTTGAAATGAATGTTGGATTGTTTTCAACTATCGGTGATTGTTTTGTCGAGAGTATCGTTGAACAAAATCATTGACACATCTCCTCCTAGTCGGCTCATTTGGTTAAAATTATACCAGGTATACATACGTGTCGTCGCTGCGTGCAGCTACGAATTGTCACTGGACCACTAGAAACATCGAACCGCAGCGCCAATGCGTTAATTAATAGAGGCTCGCGTGTTTGAATTTTGAATTTGTTCACTCCGCCTGAAATTCGTTAAAGTACCTTACATTCGCTTTATCATGTTCATTAGCATGAAGCGAAGTATTATTTGATTTATCATTCTTAAACTTTTTCAACTAATTACTATTCATTATTCGAAAACAAGCTGCAAAGATATTTGCATTTTGATTTATGACAGAATAAGAATGTCAAAGGAACTGTATTTTTGCCCAAACAAGTTTTTACAAACATGATTGCAGGAAATATAATAATCATTAATACTTGATATTCGTAGGGACGAAACAAGTCGTTAAAATGTTGAAAAATTCATTTTCCAAGGTGAAAACACCAGAATAATAAACCGAAAAACTCTCGTTACTAAAAACGCGCATTACTAAGGAATTCCTCTTCGTAAAAACTGAAACTAGTGTAAAAGATAGAAAATCACCTATGAAATGAAACCTTAGGAGTTACTTGTACTTTTCATAAATAACAGAGAAAATGATTATTAGATAGAACATAATTAAATTATGTTATTATTATTTCATGAATCCTTTAAGACGTAACTCGCATATTTGACCCATTTAGAATTTCAAACGATTTTATAACTCGGATTTACATTTGCAAATTAAGTTGCTGATAAGCTCAAACTGATGTTTTTCAAATCAGCGATTCAAAAGAAGGTCACCTAGATATCTGCAAAGAGAAAAAAAATTCGCTTTACATACTGCACTTCGTGCAATGCACAACTGAAAATAACAGCAGTAATGGAATAAATGTAAAACATATTATTCTTACGGCAACGAGGGCAATAGATAACTGCAACTGCTTGAACAGTATTTTTCCGGTGATAAAAGGTATATAAGACAAAGCAAAACAGAATATACTTCAGTCCAAAAGAAAAGAGGATTTTGAAATTCTGCAGAAGTTGATAAAGACTGTATCGAAATGAAACTATATATTTCTGCTATAATAGTTGTGCAAATCTTTACTGCAGTTTTCATCACTGTTAGAGCAGGTACGTGTAATTTTTACTATCTGTAATATTGTAAAGATATCATCTCACACACCATTCGGAACTAAATATCATAGTTGTTCTGACGAAGTGTGAGGTGCAATCCAGAATGTTAAAAAAATCCCATATTTGTTTTACCCATATGCAATGTTCCAAGGTATCATATTGCATTTTAATAATGTTTTAAAACTCGTAGCTCAATATCATTGTGGCACTAACGAGGTGTACAACAGCTGCGGTATAGCTTCGGGTTGTGTGAGGAATTGCAATAATCGTAACGTGATAGTCTCTTGTCTTGAAGTGAGTCGTATCGAGTTGGTCTGATTTATTCACCAAATCCCAAAGAGAGACTGTTCTACATCGTTTTATTTTACCCACAGGTTTGCAATCCCGGATGCTTCTGTGCACAAAACTACATCCGGCGATATGAAAACGGGCCTTGTATTCTCCAAAGTCAGTGTCCCAAAATTTAAGAATCAAGTTTTTCCACATATTAAGATAAACATTTATTCATAATTAACGTAATAATACAAATATTACGAAATCATTAGGTAGACAAGTAGCTTGTATAGCATTCTGTACATATATTGTTCCAAGCGAGTATAATCCTGGTACTTTGTTATTCATTTATGATTGTTTTTTCAAAGGACAAATAAATATGATTTTTAATACGAGAATGAAAATTAGACAGCAGACCATGACATAACTTATAGCTAGATAATTCCACGCTCAGGTTTAAGTTACCTAAATTAAACCCTTGCAAATTACCCGTAACAACAATCTCGTTTCAAACAATATTTACTAAAGACAATATAGAACTGAACACAAATATGGGCTACTTGATAACACGGATACTAGAAAAATGATGAAAGTAGGGCGTAGATTTCGTAATACATTTTATTATCATTGTGGTAAATGACATTAATTAATATAATCATATATAATACACATTATCTGTACTACCCATAAACGCACATCAACCCTGGATGAATTGCAATATAATATAATATGTTACATCTCAAACCAAATCACATCTCTTCCCAAACTTACACATACGAAACATACAGCTCACGTAATACTTCCGTTTCATAACAACACTGATATCGTGTCAGGTCTGTCTTGATCAACAGCCTGTGCATAAGATGGTTTTTCAACGTAATTTCTAGTTGGTACACTCACAGGTATGAGTAAATATCGCTATATGAGCAAAAAACATGGTGAGGATTTTGTATCCAGCAATTAAACGAAATATTCTCAACAACTCCTAAACTCACGAATAGTTTTAGGTGATTAGCATGACCGAATTGGATGAATCCTCTGCTCGTAAAAAAATAAAATATAACAAACGAACGGAATCGAATGAATTGTCATTATCCCCAAGTCAAAGCAATAGTGAAAATTTACAGCACGACATTCGGGAATGCATTTCTTTCAAGTAGCTAGAGGGCTATTAATAATTTAACATCTATTTTCTGTACAAATTCAACTTGTCTGCTGGAGTTAAAATAAACACTATTTGGGTCACTATTTAAACTAAAAGTTTGATAGAAAAATTAATACAGTTTTATAGCTGCAGACTGCTAATTCCAAGTATTTCGAATAACATATGGTGACTCAAACACAAACAATATTTTTATATATGTATAAATTTGAATTAAATCAATAGTACGAATCCTACAGAATCAATAAATAATTAAACAATTGTGACACAACATGAAATCAAACATAGAAAACAAAGAGTGAAATATTTTCAAAAGTTATGACATTTCTTTCCTTAAAATATCACTACTTACTTTACTTGCAGGAAATGACTATGAAAGTGTTTTTAATGTAAACAGTAGCATGGGCGAAAAAAATTCATTTTTAATTTATTATCTTGGCTAGATATTCCATATTCAAATAATCAACATTATATTGTTTATATCTTATTATGAATCAATCATTCAGACTGCCTTTGCCATTATTAACCGTACAATAACATACGTTTATGGTACTTTTTACGCTCCAACATAGAGCGAATTAAAAGAATCATTTCTTCATCATTTTGGCGGAAGTTCACTTCAAAAATTACAACCAATTACCTATTTACAATAAATATCGCCTGCATGATAAAATTACAATTATTTCAACTTCCTAGTTCGAGCAATTTGGAAAATATTGTTCGACTGTTTGCGAGTGAAATTAAGACTTCAACAAGAGACAACTAACAATCAGTCGAATTATAAGCTCTAATGGTATAAGCATAGCATAGTATTGAAAAGAAGCCAAGCATTTCACTTGCAGGAGTGCTAGGCCATCAACCATTGAGGCCCGATTCATTAAATACATACAATTGCTGAAATATTCACTAATGACTATCGTATATCGTTAACAATAAAAAGTACCAAAAAATGAGCTATTTCGGGATTGATATAATCTTAACGAGCATCATTAGTGCAAGCTGCTCATTTTTACAAATTATCTCATAAGGAAATGTACAGCTTTTATCCACGACGTTCTGTGTAAGCCACATTGAAAAAAAAAAAAAGCACTATGAACCAACTTGATACGACTGTACGTAACATAACTGTACGAGAGCACCATTGGAACAGCATTGAACGGCAGTTCTTAAGATTATTATTTTCTATTCTTTCAATTAACCGAATTATTATTACTCTACGGTTAGTGTAGTAATTTTTTACTCACATTTTCATTCAAAAAGTTGTGCTACCAATTTAGTATCGAAATATTCGTACAGCTTGTGAAGCATGCCAATAACAGTTGTGTTGAATCGAGGATTCAAATGAACATACAGTTCACTATTCATAAGCTTGCGACAAACAAGCTTATTAAATATTGCCGTAAAAACAAAGGCTTCTGTCAACAAACTAATTGTGACAGTAGTTCGAAGCTTCTGAACAACAGTTTTAACAGTGATGTGAAAAATGTTTCTGGTGAAATTCAACAAATAAACCATTTGTATAAGCATACCATAAGATTGACATAATAAATTTTAATAAACTCTTGAAAATTATTATTTAAACATTCATGAATGTAAATGGAAATTAGTTTGAAACTACCATTAAATAAAGGACAATGATTTCAGTTCCAGATAGGCACAGATACCTGAGGTGAAGGAATTTATTGCAAAAAATTCATCCGCCAATTTCTGTTTAAAACTAGATAAGTTTATTAGTGTTTTATTTATCTTCAGTATAGATATCCCCCCTTGTCCAGTAATAATATTGTTCAAGACTGTATTATAAAACTACACATACAATTTTGCGGTTTAGAATTTATATACAAAAAGGCACTGAAAAGTTTCTTATTTCAACCCTCAGTGCTTCGACTAATCGAATCAAATTTCAACTAAATAAAAAAACCGATACCATATAAACACACCTAATGGAATCCTTTACTCAAAAGTAGTCTAAAACTTGAAAACTAACGAAAGTAACTACACATTTGTAGTTTATAAAATAACAAGTAGAAACGAAAACGAATTTTTCAAGTGAGCCTTTTGCATCATACTCAGAGCAATCCATATTACAGAGCTTTTCTTTAAAAATTCATAACATTTTCCTACTTATAATTAGTAACTATGGGACTGAAAGCCCAATTGGCAGCCGAAAATCTATAGCCATTTCTCTGATCATTTCATCTCAAGAACATTACCAATATTCTCGCAAGAAAAGATGCAACTTGTTTTCTTTTTTTTTCTTTTCCTAGCTAGTCGTAGTATAACCACTTAATCGTGAACATGCTAGACTCAACGTCCTGTTATTCAGTTCATTATGTGAATGTATAAAAATGTTATTCAAGCTACGTAATGCAACTTGCAAACTTATCGTGGTGGATATCTATTTCGTGACGCCTTTTTGAGAGTGGAATCCTTCACGTCTGTTGGATTGAACATCATTGGTCCCTGTAAGCATGGAAAAGTACGTCAAGTAATAGAGCACATAAAGCAACGCGTTCTAGTTACCATATATTATGTCATATAAAAAAAACAAGCTTCGAGATTTGTAATATGTAACACATTTTGATAATCAGTACAAACAAATAAGAAGTAAGGACAAATCAAGTTTAAGAACAGCTTTTTAATTTTAGTATATCCTTCTATAATGGAGTCTGGATATGTAAAAATGTCAAACTTATTATTCATTTTAATTCCAGAAACTTTTTCTCGAGCTTCACTTGGCGATTAAGAAAATAAAAGCGTTTGTATTATTTTAATACAACAGTTTCTTTATGGTAATTTCTGTGATTGTATACACCAAGATATTATTATCTTAATAATTAGTTAATCCAGCATAATCATACTGCTTAACTCTCTTCCGTTTCACCTTGAACGTCTAAAATTACGTGCTGTAGGCAGTGCTCCCCAACTTGTGCCTAGTATACAAATGATAGATGTATCAAGTATAATTTGAAATTATTAATACAAACAGTTGCAATGTATTATTTCATTACGGAAAAAATAATACTGGTAAAACTAGTGCAGCCATCATACTGCTAATTGTTAATATAAAATATTCAACTTCTTCAAAATTCAATTATCCAAGAGAATTTTTTCAGCAGCATTTCACTAACATATTGTAGTAGAATTCTACTAACCAACACCATGAATATTTGTAAACTATAAACCGGCACCATTATTGATGAATTTAATGTTAGATTCTTTGTTCTACATATTATGTAAAGCATTTTTGTCAGCACAAATATTTTCTCATTAGCATAGAGTATGAAATCGACGATCAAGATACGCATGAGGACAAATGAGATGATTTGGGATAAGTTCTAATTTCATAAATGAATTTTTAAGCTGCGAGTAAAATTTAAATTTTTATACAGCAGTATGTATAAGCTAGATATTGAAACCATGCATGCAACAAAGTATTAACGTGAAACTGTAAGCTTGATGTTTAGAAGGGATAACTCTCAAGAATTTCAACATAATTTTCGTTTAAATAACTGTTGAACACTAATAAGAAAAAAGCAGAAAAATTGAAAAAGCATTTGCGAAAAAATACTGTCTGCAATCTACTTTGATCTTACCTTACACATATCTAATGTTTTTTAATACTTTTACTGTATAGTGAAATTCCGAAGAATAACCTGAAGATTATGAAGATTTAAAAACATTATAAAGATTCATAATGCCTCTATAATAGATAACGCCAAGCACATTAAAATAATTAATGCCAGACGTCAGAATTATTACCTTTTCTTGTTGAAGGAGACGCGGATCCCTCATAGTGTAGCTCTGTACCTCTCGTGAAAGCGAGCTTGCCGAGCTCCACCGAGAGAGCTGAATTGCACATACAACACAATAACGTTGTCTCAAGAACTGATATTGCCTCTAAGCCATTCTAATTCGTAATCTACTTTATTACAGTGCATTGAGCGTTCAGCAAGCAGAAACATGTTGAATAGCTTATTGCAAGAAATTTTGTAAGAATCCAAAGTTACTGTTTCATATCTATTTTCGTAAACATGGTTTAAGTCATCATGTCCATGTCAACTTCGATATCAATGCCATGTAATGCATAAACAGATATTAAGAAGAGCTAACGTGACAGTTAGTCTATAAGATTTTGAAGAAACAGTAATGTGTTTTACACACCACTGGGACATCATGCATATTTAGTACACACACCAAACAAAATGAGACTTGTTTCGAAACTCTGATACCATAAAAACCATGATACTAGCGGATGTGAAAGGTACTCTAGCTTAAATATAGTAATTTCAAAATTACAATAGCAAGCAATGAATTTTTTCCAAGCTCAAAACTCAGTCTTTCCTCCATAGCAGAAAATTGAGTTGTATGATATGCACTACATGCTATTTAATTATTGCATCGTGTGTTTACATGTACGTGCTATAAATCATAATTCGATGTGGTAATATAAACATATCTACAATTATTTCATCCAGAATTCGAAATAGACGAAGGAGGAATATTTTCCGAATTCAGGTGCAAGATTTAATTATAATTACCCAAACTTCTCTAATTAAATTTAACTTACACCACATGATTGAAGGTTGCGTAATCTATCATAGCAGAATAATAAAATGCATTTCCTAGCAGTGGAATTCAGACCCTCATATGAATAAAAAATGTCGAAAGTACAACAATTGCAACAACAGAAACAAGCGATATATGTATGTTTAATGTGAAAATGAAAAAAATCGCAAATTAATAAAGTCTCCTTACTATTTGTAACAATTGTTAGTTGGCTATGCCATTCTTCTCCCCAGACTGCTTGCAAAGAGAAACATAAAATATGTATTATATATAGAGCCTTAAGTGTGTACGGAACATGTCAATGCCGCATACGCTGATTGCTTTCAATAGCGGACAAATAGTAAAATATTTGATTGAAATTTGGCAATCGTAAGTCTGTCTCTGTATAGCTTGACTTTACTGCTTTGTAAGATGCTCAATTGATTCAGATTCGTTGTACAGAAGAGTTGTTTTTTAAATTAAGTACTCTCTACCACAGACTATATCACAATTTTTTTTTAACATTACAGTTCCAAATACATGCCCAACAATGAAACAGAGCAAGAGAAAATAAAAGAAAAAGTTTTATACTGTGATCAGCGTATAAATGTAGTGAAAACATGCGTGAAACTGTATTGTTGCTTATAAATTCAGTATATTGAATGCAACTGTGCATGTCAAATATAATTAACGACAAAAATTAAATGATATTCTTGGTATGACTTACCCCCTGCTGCGTAATGTCACCATTGGCTACTGAAGCAGATGTCAAAAAGTCAACCGGAGCACCTGGATCATTAACTGAAAAATGTTAAACCATGTTGGTTTCTGATGGAACAGATCCGTAAAACATTCTGAGAAAAAAATGTACCACCTGGTGCAGGAATGAAAAATTGAGGCGATGACGCAGCAAGAGGTACCGGAGCAGCAGTTATAGGAGGTGTTACAGATGGTGCAACGCCACCAGTCTTAGATCCTCCAGGATTCATTATATCAATGTAATTTGTCCTTGCGCTTCGGCCTCTCGGCATTTTGAACATGTTGTTTCCAGAAGGTGGTTTATGAACATTGCTGTTAGAACTGTCGTTTAGTTGGCCCACTTTATTGTCACCAGACAACTGCATCGTCATTGGCGGAAGCACTGATTCCGTTTGTGGTGGTCTGAAACCCATTTCCGAAGCTTTTGGTGGAGGCGCCAAGGCACCAGAGCTATCCTCACCATCTGCATCTTTGTTTGTCCACTTTTTGCTAACTGCATCCCACACAATCTAAAACACACAAGGAAAAGAAGCATTTACCTTTTCTTTCTTCAGGTATTTTAAAATACTGCTAATTAACAAGTATTATTGTCAGATTTATACAATACAACCCTCTCATAAGATTTTCGCAGAGATTATTGAGGTTGTAAAAATGGTAATATTTTTATAAGAATTTCAATCATGGAGACTATTCACCAGCTCTGTGCTTGAAATACATGCATATGTATACAATATCAACAAAAAATAATACTAAATTACACTACATCGGGCATTTTACAACAAGGTTTATAAAAAAATTGACCAAAATATTTGTCGTGCATTTGAAACTTTAATTCCGATTCAAGAGGTTAAGAAGACTGGATAGCTGTTATTTTATTGACTCAAATCAATCGATACTTTTTAAAATAGCGCCAGAATCGCAGAGACGATGTTTATGGTAAAGAAAGAACACCAGAGGCTTCCGTATATTTGATTTCCACTACGCGTGAAAGAGGATCGTCTAAACAGTATTATAGTAATAAGAAGACATTTAAAAATGATTTATTATAGAAAACTACCCCATCGAACATTCAGTTCTAGTTCAACAGAATATCAGCTAGCGGATATTTATGTGTTCGATTTCAATGCGTAAGGTACACTTATATTTTTACAGGATAAAAACTGTTAGCCATTACTCTTCAATAACTAAACCCACACCATACTGGCCTTTAAGTGTTCCACTTTCCAACTAAGGCTGAGCAATTACCACAAGTATCTTCGCGAGCCCTTCGCAACAAAAGATGAAATATAAAATTGTTTCCCAAACTTCGCCACCATAAATGTGCAGTTTATATTCAGAAAAATAAGTATATTCAATCATCGTGTTCTTACTGCTGGGTTGTTATCGTCAGGTAAAATCATCTGATTTTTTGGTTTTGGAGCAAGTTTGCTGAAGAATCCTCCAAACCACGAACCCCCACTGCTAGAATTTTTCTTTTCAGTTTGTTTTCCAGGTGCTTTCTTTTTTTCTCCATCTGGTTTTGGAGTCTGCCCTGGCGTATCCAAAGCGTCAAGTTCTGCTAACGGGTCGTATTGCTTATTTGTGGATGGTCCCATACTTATCACTGGATGAGGCTGGAACAAGATGTGTACATCATTATCGTAACCACGTGCAAAGTGAATCATTGCTTACTGCAATAGGATGCTCAGAATTCAATTACATTTTCCTGTTACAGGGCTACATTAATATTGTATGATAAATTTATTACTGTCCTGTAGTTATCACAGTGATCAATGAACAACTTTGCAGACATTCAATTGAAATGCATTTATTTTTCTAAACATCTATAAAGAAATAAAATTTACACGAATATATAACTGTATATGCGTACGTATATATGCATTTATATGTATACGGAAAAACTAACAGTGCAGATAACATTTAGAATTCTGTTTCCCACGCTGTTATGATTGATCAAATAAGCACAAGCACAGTTATAGAGTAACATGGTTAATAGAATTAATTAGTATTATTAAAAAAAGAAATCTAAACTTCACGCAGAGATTTTGCGACACTGTTTCGTTGACTAATTATCGATTAATTGCTGAAAATAGTTCAGAAAAAAGAAACTCTTCATTAGTAACACATTGAAATTTTTTATCAACCACTCATATCATTTGAAGTAAAAAAAAGATCAATCAAAATCATATTAAGCATAATTTTTTCCCTTTTCTTGGAACTTGAACATTTGCAAAACTTACAACTTTAGTACAACAGAATAGTTTTATTTCATATTACTCACTATGTAACATTCATATACATTATATAGGCATCTATTTACATATGTAACGCAGATAGTTAAGTGTATAAAGATGATCCTTGGGTCAATACCGATAATGGTAATAATAAATGTGACAGTAGTATTACAATATTAATTTTTATATGTAATAAAATTTTATAAATAGATATTGTATCAATAATACAAAGTAGATCAAGATTTGAACTTCACTCTAAATTATTCTGCTGTACATTATTAAAAGATTTCCACATTTTAGACCCTTACTTTGATTCCAATTGAATCAAATACACCTGTAACATGCTTATCAGAGAAGTTTAAACGAATTGTCGAGATACTTTTTAAACAACAATCTATGATCATGTATTAAAACTATTGGTAATAGCGCTACGATAAATGCGTGAAAACATATGTCGAAGATGAAATCGTAAATGCATTTTTTTGAAGATCTAGTTAGGTGTATTTTAAATACTGTCATTTGTTGGAGCATCGATATCAAAAGTTTTTGAGATGTGCTTGCCATCCTGAACATATTGCCTTATTTGCCTTGCACGTTCGATAGCATTTCTATGCAAAGGCATATCTATCGGATATGTTCCCCCAAAGATAAGCGGTTTGTAATATGAGCGATCTGCACTAAATTGAGCAGTAGATTCAATAGACCATGCATCAACGGTGTCACAAATAATATCTTTACTCCGAATATGAGGTGCCACTCTGACTACTTTTTTTTCTTCAAAATTGCAATATTGTTTCAAACTCTGGCTATCACGCCTAGGGTTATTAATCGAATGTGGGTTTCTATTTGTCAAGTGATATCGGCTAACCAGTTCAAAGTTACGATCATTAATCTGGACATCTAAATCACTGAGGTGGACTGCTTTCGTATTTTCAAATTCTTTGTTCGCAGCTATAGATTGAGTTATTAGGAGTTTCGATTTTTTTTGCAAATCAAAATTATCAGACTGTAGATTATCATCAGACTCAGCATCTGAGTTGTGGTCAGCCACTGGCTGATCGATTGATTTCGGTTTACATTTCAAAAATACAGCAGGTTTGCAACTAGGTGGTTTCGATAATTTTGAACCAATTTTAGTGACTCTTGTGCATTTTGAGTTAATTTTATCACTAGACCTTATTTCTGGATATGATAATGACAATTTTGGGTACTTTGCAGATTTCAAAGACTTGTGTGGTTTACAACTTTCACCAAAACCAGTAACACATGAAAGCAGCGGAAAACTGTCTTGAGCAACGCAAGTTTCCTCAATACTCGTACTGACATTTAAGTCTGGATTGTTTAGTGGTTTACGCTGACGCAGGCAATTATCTGTAGGAGCACCTGACAGTTGATTGAAGCTGAGAGTACTATGCGAAGTGCTTGTGAGATTACTTACATCAGGCGTAGGTGGCTTCTCTTCCTTCTCTGACTGTCCATGAGTAAGTGTCAAGAAAGAGATGATGTGGTTAATTCAATTGGTAAACTCTTTTTGAGATGCTGTGTAAAATTTTCATCCTATTCTAGTTCAAGTTGAAACCATATTCACCAATGTCAACGATTTTAATAAATCAAGATTATGAAAAAACATCACTTGTTATTCAACATTCGATACGACTCTAATGATAGAAACAATAACCAAGGTTTCCTTTCCGTGAAATGTTAAAATGTTAAAGAGCGAAATAGTGGTGCATCAATAACATGATGCATTTTAATTAGCTCTTAATTCCGTACCTCATAGTTCCATTCTTGTTGTACATTATCCGTATTGTCTGGTTGTTCATTCTGATATTGGAGCTGCTCCGAGTGTTGTTGCCACTCGGTAGAATAATCTGGAGCACTATACTCAGGTTGAGTGTAATTTTGCTGTCTCCAATAATCTACCTGCGATTGCGGTTGCTGGTGCTGAGCTGAGTCAACTGAATTTTCGATGTATTGCGAAGTTTGACCGCTTGGTATATACGGATCTTGAACTGCGTTAGGCAAAGACATTGGCTGCCAATCACTTTTCACGTCGGATGTAGTGGGTTCCATAAGAGAAGTTGGACCATCTGAATATTCAGACTGAGCTACAACCCATTGCTGTTGTGTTTGCTGACTTTCATACTGTTCTCGTTGTTGGTTAGTGCTATCATTTTGTGCGTCATACGTTCCATCTTTAATTATCTCACCAGTCTGTAACAATTTAGTGCAAAAAATGTAGATCAATGAAACTGCTGATCGTAGAGCTTAATTAACTTACACTTAAACTATTTCAATGCTAATAATTTGTTATATTTAATTTTTGGTAGACTGTTTAAGATGACGCCAATTTAAGATTTATTATAGTCATAAACATTCGAATATCACTATATGGAGTAAAAGTTCATTCCGTTAACAAAGAAAGCAAAATATGTTAAAATCAACCTTAAAGCTAGTATACAAGGTGAACCATTTACAACAACGACGATTACATGAAAATATAGATAACTCTTTTGTCAGGAGTTTTGCTTATTGTACAAAGAAAGAACAGAATGGCATAAATTCACAAGATGTTACAAATAATCAAAAACCAAATAAGGATAAAATTGTACATGTTTTATGCGGTTTCTAATAAGCAAAAATTCGTATAATTTTCCGACAAACTTAGTTCACGTTAATTTATTAGATTGTCACAGTAGCAATGGTTTGCATTACGATAATTTCTTATAAATCGAAGAGTCAATATGGTGCATTAAATGTAGGTACTCCACCCACCTTGTATTTATTGAGGATTTCTACCAGGCTGTTTAACCATCCAAGATTAGCGACATCTTCGATTGAATCCTTACATACTGGATCACTGTACTTAATTCTGTCACCCAAGTTGTGAAGCTTTTCCACAAACGAAATCGGGTATTTTGATGGCTCACGAGTGATATTTACAGCAATTTGTTCGATGTATAACAATGCCTTTTCAGTGAGTCCATAATCCACCAATTTTACAGCCAGTCCATATTTGAAAGTCTGCAGATCAATTAGCGTAAAACCAGGTTCGCTAAGGTTGCGAGCGTACTCGTAAATCTCAGTAAGCATGATAGCTTCGTTTGTTACGAAAACGTTGTATGGTTTGTGAGGATTCGATCCGAGCAGAACAAGCTTGCTATTCGGCATTCCGTAAGGTCCAAAATCGACTTGAGCTAAAACGTAGCAGAAGTGGGCTGCGTGTACATGATTTCGAGCAAACAAAGTATCGCCCAAGGTTGTAATCGATTTTCGATTAATTTCAGGATTAGGAGATGTGTTAGATATTATCATCGCAAGATGAGGTCGCCAGTCACCCCATTTTGGCTCTGCGATACACTGAAATACAGAACAAAATTATATAACACAACGTAGGCGTCAATACTATGTGATATACAAAATCATTCACACTACATGTCGATACTCATTCACCTTTCTGACTTCTTGGAGTAATAACAGATTTACATAACTTACGGTAACACTAGCAGGTACTCGACCAGATTGTAGTTGATACAAAGTCTGTAACGGATCGTTTGCCATCAAGCCATTGGCGAATCGAGTCATAACAGATGCATGCGTTCGTTTATCTAGCTTACTTGCTAGGAACAAGGCATGTCCCCAGAGTCCCTTATCCATTGCATATTCTGAGAAAACAAAAGATTGTACAACTTAACTGTGTTATCAGGCAGATTCGAAAGAAGCTTACAATTAAAAGCTACAGAGAGCGAAATAAAAAGGTATGAATATTGTGATATACATAATTAAGAATCTTATAGTCCGAATCAACATGAAAATTTACCCAATGCCTCTTGGCCGCAACCATATAAAAGCAATTCCCTAAAGTGATCAGTGACCTGATCAGTGGAAAGTGGTTTATTTAGGTTTCCAGTATCGTCTGTGTCCAAGGGTGTAACGGTGTCTCTGTTAAGCTCATCACCGCTTGTACCAACAGACTTTTGAGAAATGACAGATTCTCTTCTGAGCCGCACTTCTCGCTGCTTTCCAGTGTATGGGTAGGACTTCTGATTCGAGAGCAATAATTCTGCTATGTCAACTCCAACGACATTCTAGACATTAAATACGTCAAGCTTAGTGGTGATTTCTGTTTAGATACGACACCCAAATAATATAAAATGTTCCAGTAATTGTTTTAAGCATCAGTACCCCATTCTGTCGAATCAGCATCACCATAAGTTTATACAACAATATATAAGACGCCGGATCATCCACATCTTCACTGCATTCTGCTTTTTTAATCTTGGCTTCGCAGTATTCAATGATAGTCTTCTTGTGAGTCACACCCCTGTGTTAAATTCAAACAAACACTCGATTAAACTCGTGTTATGAACATAGAAATACAACACATGCTCATACGTTTACTAGTTCGCGATGTTTCTACAAAAATCTTTAACCGAATACAGCAGAAAATTAAATACTGAGCTGAGTTTGAAAATAACGATTCTTATACTTAGCACATGAAAAACTTTGATAATATTAATCATTTGAAAAATTATCAAAATATGAATAACCTATTTGAATCGCCAGATACTATAAAAGTCAATTAAACAAAAAAAAAATTATGAAAACTGAAGTTACTTGCGAAAAAGTCATTTTGTTTCTGGCATTCACAACAGACTACATCTTGTAATAGATGTTAGATATTCGAGATTAGATTACCAACTGTTGGGAAGTTGCAAACTTCGTAAATGAAATTTTATCTATAAAAGTATTATTTTGTCACTTTGTCTCCATTCGGTAATTTTGTTTATTTCTTGTGTGTAACTAATAGAAAACACCAATTCCAACGAATCACGTTCTAGTATTGCAGCATTCAATCACGCAACATGTAATCTTTCATTGAATAACTATCTACGCATGCCTAGATTAGAGAATATTAATTACACTTGCTTAATCAGAGGGCCAGGATATGCCACTAGTTCTCGTACAACAGGATCGTGTGCGAGTATACTTGACACGCGAAGGACATCCACTCTAGCAAGTTCTCCATCAGCCGGATAACTTGCATGCACGTGAACCAACGAGCCAGTGGAGAAACTAGCTAAAAAAATTGACACGACAAATACAATAGCTTGGCCCAAAATATTTCCCGAAATATAAAATTCAAAAGATTCTAATGAAGTCGTAGTATAACATTTTTAATTTAGTGGTAGTAGCAAAATAAAATAAATAAATCGAATGAAATCTCAAGAACTCGAATCTTTAGATAGGATATTAAACAATATCAGGATTACATCAGTCTTATACGCTCATAAATTTTTACTTAGTATAAATGACACAGAGACATTCGCCAGTTATCTAAAAATTGGCTTACCTTGAACATGGGATGTGGAAAACTTGGTTGGAGTCAGTCTTGCCGATCCAATTGTCGTATCTTCTAATAGGGAAATATCACCTATCGTACGCTTGTCTCCAGTTGTCCTGTCACATAAACTAAATTAAAAATGTTTCAACGATATAAAAACGTTGCAACATATTTATAAGTAAAAAATTGAAAATATTATAGAAAATAATATATCATTATTAGTGATAATTAAATATATTCTAACTAATAAGCAATACTTCAATTTCAAAACAATAATATAGAAATACAACTTCTGCCTGAAAAGTTCAATACTGAAATATTCAAGTCTATTTTATCGTGATTGATATTTTATAGTATCACAAACTTCATTCTGGGGAGTTTTAGACATCTAGTTTAAGAAAGTTTACTAACGAGTAATCTAATTGCTGCATTTACTGAAACCTGTATATTCAATAGAGTCTCGAGAAATCTACATATTTTAGCACCAACTTTGCGTAAAGAGTAGGTACATACATATGAAAGTATTGATATTTTTTAGTTAACATTGAAGGGACAGGCAGGAATTCTTATTGTACAATCTTACGACGATAGATCACCATTACTTCAAAATATATCATCAGGTGAAAGGCAGCATCTGTAAGACGATGATTTAGGGAGCCAGCACTATGCCTGAAAGCAACTAGCACCGTACAAATGAGCATACGTAAGAATTGAAACTTGAACTGAGTGCACTGGCTACTCAGTCTCACCTATTCAAACTGTGACACGTGGTGCTGTGCCGCCATAAGGGACTCCTTGAACACGCAGGGGACCCAAAGTACGAGACGTACAATGCCTTATTCGGTGAGTGGAAGCAGATACTTGGATTTGCAAACAATCTGATATGTAATAGATGGGCGATATAGTTTGTCACAAAGTAAATAGCTGCACCCTTTTTGATTAATTGAAAAAATCAAATATACTGCTCCAAAGATAAAAAATCAAAACACATTTCAAGTATACGATACATGTTTTCAGGGTAAAATGTTGCTGCATAAAAATCGTTGGCAATCAAATAAAATGGGAATTATGATGTAAATTCACTTTTATGTATTGAACTAATATGCGCTCACCTTTCGTCACATGAGCTACGTCCTGAATGAACACTGGCTCTATCCTCAGGGTAGCTAGTATTTCCTCTAACAGCATGTACTTGTTGGTGTTGGGAGGCATAATATTTTTGATACCATTCCATGTAAGCAGCAGGATTAGTTCGTCGCATATTCTCCAAATACGCATAATAACTGGATCCATAATTTGCACCATAATCCGCATATGCACCACCGTAGACTAAGCAAACAATAACACTTGTAAATTTTCTCGACATTTAAGTCACTGTTCAGCAGTCATTGCTTCAAAAAAACGGTAGTGATTGAGTATTGAAGTAATATTTCACTCTTCGTACCATTATGTCCAAAATGTGGATCTCTTGACCTAGGATAATAATCTCGATCTCTGTCGTTGTAAGATGATCTACTGGATGGCCTGGAGCTATAATAGAGGTATTGCTTGGTCATTTTTTATAATCTTTTAGGATACAACGAACTTGAAGCGAATTATAATTTGAATCTTTGCAGTACAATTTTCAGTAGTGATTTAACGACTTTGTACATACTTTATCATGCGGGTATTCGTTATCATGTTTTAAAATTAAAATCGTGGTATTCTAAGCTGCAAAAAATTAAGTATTTGATTAATATCTCACTTTCTAGCATACAGATCTTCATAGTAATCTCGTCTGTAGTGATCCCGAGGCTCATAGTCTTCATATCTGCGCCCTCGCCTATCGGGCTCTCTTCTTCTGTCTCGATCAGTGTATTCTCTGTCTCGGAAATATCTAGGATCATAATCTCTGGTGTCTCTTCCTCTTGCATCTAATTCTTCTCGTGCTTTTCTTCTGTCGTCATCCCTTCTCCTTCTATCTTCGTGGTCATCCTTTGGCCTAGATCTTATTTTTTGATTATCTGGATCATCTTTATCTCTTCCCCGTCTATCTAAATCGTCCCTACTGGTATGACGCCGTTCGTCATCTCTGTACGGACCTTCTCGTCGATCGAGATCTTCTCGAGAATTATAAGTGCGGTCAAAATCACCTCCTCGTCGCGATTCATAATAGTATTCTTCATCGAAATCGCGATCACGGTCACGATCGTAGCTATAAGAATCAAAAATTTTAAATAACAACTATCAACATAAAAATGAAATTAGTTAATAGATTAAGTTGAATTTACATGCTATGTCATCAAAGCCTTCGAATTGGCTCAACTTACTATCTACTTTTTCTGTCGTATTCATAACCACGTCGTTCTGGACTTCTTTCCCTTCGACGTTCTCTGCTCTCATCCCTACTGTTTCCCGATCCTTCATCATCCCCTTCTTCGTAGGAATCAATTCTGGTTATTTGCCCAGCACCACCTTGGCTCTCACCCAAAGAAGCACCAACAGCTTCTTCCCGCTTGCTCAGAGAGTCGTTCGATTGATCATGTTTCGTACTTGCAGCTAAAAATTATTTACATTAAAACTCGACTGTTATTACAATTTGTACCTTTCAACTACACCACAAAATCAATATTCATGTATAAACAACCGTTCCGTCTACTACAAACATTTTTAGAATCACATTATAAAAACCAAAGCAATATTCAATGCTGAACTAACGGATTAGGGCTGCTACTTCCTGGGATCCAGTAACTACTCTTGCATCATCCCTATCGTTAGCCACTTGAATTTCTTCACTGGGCGATGCGCCACCAGGAATTTGGCGCAAGCCGCTGTCTGCCTGCTGAACAGGTTCTTCATTTTCGTTTCCTCTGCCAGGTACTTCCCTCATATCAGCTGGCTCTGACACAACTGGCTGCGATTGTAAACATTCTTCCCCAGAAGGATCATTTCGCCTAGTTTCCGATAAATTTCTTCGATTGTCTGTTACACTATCGTTTCTAGGTGGTTGAGGGGGTAATGACCTTTCTCTGCCAGAAGGATCATTTCTACGTTCAGGTAGCTCTGTATCGGTCCGTGATGGTAATGGACCATTGCGTTCTTGACCAGGTGGAACATCTCTACGCTCTGTTCTATCACTGACATTTCTTATTGATTGGACAGTGTGTTCTTGACCTGACGGATCATTTCTACGAGGATCCAAGCTTCGTGGACCGACTTGAATATTTTGCTCCTGCCCAGTAGGATCGTTTCGACGAGGATCAGAATTACTAGACTGACCAGGAACTTCCCTTAAGAATGGAATATCATTAGGAACTTCGTCATTTTCGTCATCTTGGCTAGGTGGAATGGGTTCGTGTTGTTGATGAGAATCTGTTAGTTCACCAGTTTCCAAAAACGTGTTTCTATCGTTCGATGCGAACTCGTAATTATCAGGGGCCTGCAATTAATATAAATATTACAGAGATGTATGGTCAAATTAAACCAAACTGAGAACGGTTATAAATTGTTGGTTTGGTTACGTGAAGAGTCTTACTTCAAAAATTCAATACTCGAGATTCACGAGGTTGAAGTTTGTAAAGTCGACATAAGGAAATATTTTTTAAAATTGCTGTTGTACAATTTTAGTGTTGTTACTAATGCAGTAAATCGTATATAAAGCAGAATGTAGTCATTTTTCAGTGACAAACCCTGTAAACCAGTTTTTAAGTTGTAAAATATCGTTTGTTTGGTAATGCTTCGTTACGACAACATTGTAAATTTCAACTTCATTGATATTCTAATACATGCATACTGGGCATTCATTTTTTTTTTCCTTGATACAGTGTTATCTACATTTTATTCAGAAGATATGCAATTTTGAAACTTGGGTTTTGAAACATTTACTCCCCTTACAATTAATCTTTCTTTTAAATGTTTCAGACCAAAATCCTCACATTGTGAAAGCGAGTTAGTGTAGATGCATATATACAACTTTCAACACTTTTAATCAACTAAACATTTGATACAGTTTGATTCGTGCAAAGGAAATTTACCTGTTCGACCTGAAGAGATTGTTGCGTCTGTAGTAGTGAAGGTACTTCTACGTTGTTAATATCTTCTTGAAAGTCTCTTGGAGTACTAGATTCTTTTATTTGATTGACACTCGCCTTTGGTTCATTGTCCAATGTTTCCCTATTCATGGAATCATGCGATCCATAAATATTCCGTTTCTGCAGGACAGGGGTAACAACTTCCAAGTTGCCAAACTCAGTAGACTGCTGTATGTTTTCATAATTTTCAATGTTCTGCTCATGCATCCACTTTTGTGATTTACCCTGATGATCATTGCGATACCAACTATTTTCTGATTGAGCCACAGGATTGCGCTGCGCATACCATTGATCATACCCAGCATTTTGTGGAACAGTTTCGGCAGCCCTACTGTTCTCAGGTTGATGTGTTTGAGGTAATACATGTTCTTGAGGCTCAAACTGAGATGTGGTAAGTGGATTATCCAAACTTTGTTCAGGCTCTAAAGCATGAGCTCTTTCACTTGAATCACGGTAGGGTTCTGGCTGTGCACTGGCTACACTTTCACGTGGTGAATTATCTGATGGATTTTCTGACCCTGAAATAGGTTGAGAACTCCAGCCATCTGTAGAGTGACTTGAGGAATGCATATCAGATGAAAGGGTCTGATTTTCCAATTGCCTATTAGATTTGTTAGAAAGCCGTAAATGACTAAAACTACTAGACAACTCGGCAGTGGGAATAGTATTCCATTCCGCAGTCGTCGACCAATCTGCCTCGGTGTTATTTTGAGCCATAGCATTTGAAGTTACATTAACATCACCGTCAGGCCAATTTGATTCATCCGAAATTTTTTTTTCAATTGCATTAGGTTTTGTTGGTATCGGCAAGTCATTTACAAACGAGGAACTCGGTGATAATATACCCACAGATCTCTTCCTTTCATTATTGTGATTGTTACCACTTAGAATTTGCTCCGCAGTGTTAGATGTATGAGAAACTGCAGAGCCTGTTGATGATGCAAAATGTGACGGAGGAGACTGAGCATGTTGCCAATCGTTTATACTTTTATTATTTTTTGCTGATTCAAGAGAGTCATGTTGTTGATGAGGTGCAGAAATTGAATCCTTTTCCGAAGCTACCAATTCCACAGGCCTTTGTGCAGGGGTCCAATCTTTTGGCATTACATTTTCATATTGAGGTTGCCGTGGTTGCCATTGATTTGAAGGAACATTTTGATCAGCTTGATTGAGTATTGATGGAGTGGATTGTGTGCCTACTGGTTCTTCAGCAGGAACAGGTGGCTGAAACATTGGCTGTTGCCACTGATTCATAACCGTAGTTCCCATATTCTGATGCAGAATAGGCTGTGTTGCTTCATTTGAAGTATTGCGTGAATAATTTGAGGGCCATTGATTAGTCAAATTACTCTGTTGATGTTGTTGACTGTTCCAGTTAGTATAGTATTCGGATTGTCCTGGCGAAGTATATTCCTTAGGTGGATCAAACGTTTGAGAAGTCTGTTGCCCCTGTTGAGACTGATTAATATTTTCTATGGGCTGTTGCTTGTTTGCTACCAATGATGGTTCTTGCCAGGACCCACTGACTGACGCGGCATTATGATTTTGCCAGTTACGAAGCGAAGGATCCAACTGTTGGTCGCTATTGTTCCAATTGTAGGTATTTGTTTGAGGAGGAAGTGGAGGAGTCTGTATTTTTTTGATGTTATCCAGCTGAGCACCTGAATTATTACCAAGGGACGGTAAATTTGGTGTCTGTTGACTGCTGATAGACCATTGCGAATGATCAGCAGGACTTGACTTAGAATTAGGCCTAGGTGGTAAATGATATTGTTGTTGCTGTTGCTGTTGTGGTGGCTGATTATATTCGTAAGACGTGTATTGATTATAACCATCTTTATTACTTGGTGTAGATTCTCTGCTTAGACTCGTCCGTGGAATATTACCACCAGAAGTAGGCTGTTGATTAAGTACATTGGGTCTACTATTTCTGTTAAAATTCGGATAATACATTCCCTGCTGTGGATTCTGTATACTTTGACTATTATTGGTGCGGCCAGAAGGAAATTGATGATGCTGAGAAAGCTGATGTAGAGACTCTGACTTTTGATCAGTGTTTGAATTCCACGAATCACTATTGCCATTATTACCGTTATCGGTACCCCAATCCCAGGGATCATGAGATTGCTGTTGTGGCTGGTGCTGTTGCTGCTGCTGCTGCTGCTGCTGCTGAGGTTGAATCAGAGAATTGGGCTGTTGCTGATAAACATTCGCTGGCAAAATTCCTGATCGTCTCTCAGGCTGCATAGAACTCCAAGTGTTTTGACTCTGAGATCCATACCCTGACACTGCGGCATGATCCACCCTAGCTCTAGCTGGTCTCGCACGATATGGATTCTGGAAAATAATTTAGAATTAATTTCGTTCCAGTTGTTATGTTACATTGTAGGATGGTTCAGTGCGATAAACCATGTGTTACTTACGTTCATATTACTTCTGCTCCAACACCACACTTATCGTAAGCTTGATATTTAAAACCTGAACAAAAAACAGAAGATATTGACAATAGGTGTACATAAACCACTGGTAAATTTTTGGAGTTTCTGCAGCAAATAATTAGGCCGTTAGCAAGCTAAATGAAAAATAACTGCGGCATCGTCAAATAATTTAAAATAACAGCATTTAAGGATGCACAGGTGCAAGTCTAAGCCTTCTTTTTTCGTTCATTCAAAACCACTGTATTCTTAATCACTCGATGATATTACAAAAATAATATTGCTATTCATCATGACGATCAAGAATGAGTTCATTGAATTCCAATCTTGACCAGTTGTAGTATAGTATTATTTATGAGAAATGTCAAGTGTTTTGTTGAAGAGTAAAAATGGGTGACAGGATATCCTGTCCATAATTAGCTTATCAATTTATTTAAACTAATTGGAAGAGACGTCAAGGTCCTTGGTAAAGATAAGAAAAACAACGAGTATAGACATGCGATGATACATCCCAAGAAAAGGTTCGTTTGCAGTGACAACACTTTAAACTTTGAAAGATTTATAAATCCTTCCATACATCAAACTTGTTCTTGATGAAGTTTCAAATATATGCAGAATCAAAAGAATTGAGTCTTAAAGCCGCAACTTGTGAGTGAAGAATCTGTTTCAATACTAATGTAAACGGTCGCATAATTACATAACAAGAAACACAATGTAAATTTCAATGATTTTCACACGAAGTAGCGAATGCCTGTCGGGAAATTACAGGTGATATGGACCTCGGAAGCCAGAAAATACCTTCCCAGCTGTGATATTACCAACTCGTTGTGACGATACCAAACTATCGTATTATTTTCTCAAGTCATTTACTCACCTAGTTAACGTTCTGGCAGCTAGCGCTATCACACATTGTCACGAACACCTGAGTAATAAATGAATTTACGATAAATTTAGCACATTTTCACATCCATAACATGCTAAGAAAACTGTTGTACAAACACGAGCATTTGACGGTGGAAAATCTGGGTTAAGCACGTCACAAACTTCTTCCGTTCACTGGCGTTAAGGTGGAATACCTCGGTCACAATTGTCAGGGTGTTGAGCACAATTCTCCGACAGATAGCGGTAAAAGGTGTCACGGTTCTCAACCCGCCGTATTTCCTTTGAATTAAATTTAAAAAATACCTACTTCTGACGCGAATCAGTAACTCGCGGGCTTTTTAATACCGAACCAACGATTCTACACGCAAAATTTGTCACGCCGACAATTTTATTGCGTTATTAATAGTGCCTGGTTATCCGGTATGCAAAAGACTCACCGATGAGTTGACAACCACGATTTTGGTGCGTCGAGTAAGCCGGCTGTTAAATTCACATCTTTTTTCACAAGAATATTGCATTACAAGTTTTGCGGAACTTGGATAAATCTGAGGTTTCGTAATTTATTATAACAGTTTTTAGCGCTCAATTGTCAACAATAATTCGTTATATTAACCTTCGGTAAACAATTTACAGTAAGTCAACGACGCGCATGCAGCGACTGACGTGGTAAATTCTAAATGGAGTTTTCCGATGTCGGCCACATCAGTTACCAGCGCTGTACAAATGGGCTTTTGGAGGTTCAATGAGTAGACGGACTGCTGTTTTTATCTGAATAAATCTGGATATTCCATAAATTCCAATAAAAATGGTGTTATTAACCATGATCGCGAGGTTAGCCGACGGCCTGCCGCTAGCCGCTACAATGCGGGACGATGAACAGGTTAGATTGCTGTTAAAAACGACTGTTATGATGAAATGTCACTTTCTCATTAATTTCCATATTTATTGCCAAATCGTCCTGTCTTGTTCTCAAAATTCTATCCATATAATGGCCAAGCGCTCGCCCTTTAGTGAATAAAAATTTTAATTATTGATACATTACTCTTTGTAATTATTATCAAGAATCCGTAGTTCATTCATGACTTGTTGCAATCATTTAGTTTAATACAATTTTATCACTCGTTTTTGCTCCTATTCCTAGAACAATATGCTGATCCAATTCAGTAAGCACACGTCTTTTCTCTTATTCATTTTCGCAGAGTTTCAAAGCTCTTTCTTTACTCCGTTCAACGCATTCTTACTAAATCACGTATTGTGCATTGAACCTTGATCATCTTGATTCCGTATCCAAATGTTCAAATTAATATCAATATCGTAGCAATGTTGATTATAAAAAATTTAATGTTTTACTTACAGAGTGGCAGAAGTATTCTGGAATATCAGAATCAAGCCAAAATGTTATTCAGGAAACTTGGGCCACAATCGCCATTGAGATGCACGATAGAAACTGGACCATATTTATTTCAGTAAGAACGATCATGTTATCTTACTACGTCATTTTGTTATTCTTTTTCTATTATATTTAATGTATGCATGAATTATAAAAAACAATAATACACATTGTTTAAAGCTGTAAGTTAATAATTTCAAATGTATGTGAATGTGAAGGAAGTTGAAAATTTTTTGGTTTCCTATTACAGTTACCTTATCGAAAAAGAAGCTTGTTACTTGGTATTGTGTGAACGAAATTACAGTAAACGTGTAGCTTACAGCTATCTTGAAGATATTGCACAAGAGTTTGATGCACAATATGGTAAAAAGATCAACACCGTCACTAGACCTTACAGTTTCATTGAATTTGGTAAGAGAACTTTTACTTTTAGACTTGCTTCGGTTAGTCAAAGCTCATATATTCAAGGCATGTTTTTTTCATATAAATCATTGCCTTTGCAGACACGTATATTCAAAAGGCAAAAAAGGCTTTCTCAGATAATCGGTCCAGGAGAAATATGAGCGCTCTGAACAACCAATTACACGATGTTACAAGAATCATGGTTCAAAATATCGATGATGTTCTTTCGAGAGGAGCTATGCTTTCAGGTAATTTCTATGGTTATTCTGAACATTGTCAACCGACATTTCAACACAACTCCGATTATAGGCATTGCATGCTGACTTGTAATTGTTCTGATAAATATCTTCATTTTCCAGAATTAGATACCAAAACGCAGAACTTGTCAATGTTGTCACAAAAGTACAGAAAGGATGCCACGCATTTGAACAGCAAATCAATGTACATAAAGGCAGTTGCAGGGATAGTTGCATTCCTCGTCTTCCTACTGTACTTTTTCATCCTATAATTGATGAGTATGAATTTTTATTGTGTTATTGATTTAAATGGAATCGATAAATTCTTCACCTATGAGAGGGCGTGCGTGCGAAATATTTTGACCATTGTGTATTGTGGAGAATGTCTTTTTGTTTCACATTCAGTGAAACTGAAATATTATATATTTATGTATACTGACTTCAAGCGTAAAATACGACGTTTAGTTGATATAAAGAATTTGAACGGCATGATATATGCAGAGTAGAGCCTCGATTGTGTCCATGATGAGTTTCCAGTCTTATTTCTGTATAATCGGAAGGTGTGATTTAGTTAGGCAACAAATTGTTTTTCATTTTTAATTCTCAAACAAAGCTTTGAACTTCTATGAGTAGAGATACAATAGTTTTATATTAATCTACGATTCAATCATTTAAATTTCTCAATGTATAAAAATTGAAACAAAAATCGGAAAACTGCAATGCAATAGGAATATCATAGGCATTATTGCGTACTAAGAGCTCTTTGAAAAGTTACACGAACAGATGTTTCTGTTATTATGTAATGTTACTTGCTTACAGCAAAACTACTTCTGTAAAGATCTATACTGCTACAGGTTTTCGCACGGGCGATTGAATATAGAATTCTATTCTTCATGTGATGTAACACTTTCAAAATGATTTTCATTCGATGGATATTCGTGTTTAAATATAAGCATACGTATTTTGCTTCAACTTCCGAATACACGAATCAAATTTATTTTTAATTCCATCAAAGTGAGTAAACCTAATCTGTTTTTTATGGGAATTTGACATATTATGCATAGCCAATCCCATTGAAAACTCTTAGGAAATTATGTATTATTTACGTGGTATAAAGTATTGTTGGGGAAAACATACATAAAAAATAGCTCTCATTGTTGAAAGAGACATAGGGTCTATGGAAATTGTGTAATATAGTAGCCTGTATTCATGATTAATAATATTATTATTGTATTTGTATCAAATTCGGTTACACTGTTCTAGTGAACGTTCTATTTACAATAAAAGCTTGAATTTCTACCAAATATTTGGTCATGCATGGAAATGCATAAAAGTAACTCAGATGAAGCGTTTCAATCTATTACTTCTTACCTATAATTTCACGGAAATGTTTTGCACATAATTCAACGGTTTTAATTAGAATTGATTAGTTGAAGTTATTATTTTCAGAAGCTGTGCATACTTGAATACCCCAAGTTATCTCAGCGATATGATAACCTTCTAACGATTTTATAAATTTGAGTACATTTTATTTTTTGAAACCATTTCCATACTTTCATTTTCTGAATCTGTTAGATCATTGTCAAAGAAAAAGTTTACTGGAACTCCTTCATTCTTCTTTTTAACTCTCTGATTATTTGTATGTTTTCTTTTGAGGTTTCCTCTTGTTTGTTCAGCCTCTGTTGACGCCTCTTCTTCATCTGTTGATATTCAGTGCAATGCAATATAGAGTTCAAATATGGTGGTATAAATTGTTCAAGCTACGAAATATGAAGTTGAAGCTAATAGCCAAAAGTGTTAAACTCTTTGAAAATAGTCAAATGCAGCTCAGTTTTACGCTCATAATTCTATAAAAGTATTGAGGATTCGAGGTATTTCACAAAATTTTTATTTGGACTTCACTACCTTATTCAAATGAACATTAAAACGGTTGGCTGCTAATTCTGACTGCTAGTTTCAGCCTCGTCTGCCAAATTGACACCTTTACTTTTGAATAATACCACTCACCAGTGTCTACAATCTCGTACATATCTGAATGATCTTTCAGTATCACATAGAAAACAGGAAATTCTATGATAGTTTTATTCTCCAGATTTTCGTTCAGTGTTTCAGTAAGGTTCAGCTCGTGAAATCTGATAAAAATAAATGTGTCAATTGATATTCGAAGACGATAAAGTGTCAGTCCGATAATCTTTCTATAATCAGAGCAAAACAAACCTTGAATCACATCTCTTCACTTTCTCAGCTTTTAGAAGGACTTTGATATTGCTAAAACCAGCTGCTCGGTAATACTGTAATTTTTCTCTGTACGCTATCTTCAAATTTATTACTTCGATACTCTCACTACCTTCGGTTTCTATTGTCAAAGGATCTAAAACTCTACCTAGTATCGTAGACAATCTCTCAGTTTCCAGGACACTGAAAGATTGAAGTAAACATTGCGTTCTAAATCACAAAATTAGCGTTTATCTAGAAACAATTCTGGATAATGTATTAAATTACACTTTACCGATTATCATTATGCTTCATATTCTCTGCTTGCGGAAAAATCCATTCAATCCTCCAAAACAATTCATTTGTTTTCCATTTATAATATGTTGTATTGATTTTATGTCTGCTAAAGTTTTGAGGTAAAAATTCCAATTTTGTATTCCTGTGATGGACAGCTGTCTTTAACTTATGCAAATGCTGCAATATTAAGGTAGTGGGATTAGGTACAAAATATTTTGAATCGTTGATTGTGAAATCAAATCTGTTGCAAACATGAAAGTTTCATTGGCAAAAACTGTGTTCACTGAATCTTACTCTCGACTGAAACTAAATATACATCATCAATAATTGACTTGCGTTAAACTCACCACTGGCAGATTACCTAGTCTTGTATACTTCTTGGAAGGATCTCTCTGAAATGAATCTACAGATCTACCGACCTCTTCAAGCAATCGATAATCTATCAAATAATATTAACATAAGTGTAAATGCACTGGCATCCAGTACAACTTCAGAAAAATAGTATGATGAGCGTTAATTTACTCACCGCTCAATACGTCGAGATCTGTGAATGCTTTCAGAGGTACGAATTTAGTCTTGTCGCGTATTCCATCACAATCCAATTCTTTCTTGTGTATCTTTACGCAGTCCAGACAGCATGTTCTAACCTCACATTTAGGACACGTGTACTTCGCACTCCTTCCTCCACAGACTTCGCACTCTTCCAACCTATTTACAATATTTAATTATTAGCGTTACTATTTCAGAAATGTTAAGTGTGAATTTGTTTGTCAATATGATTCCAATACATCATGAATAATTGTCGATAAAAAGATTACGGATAGCACATACTTGACGCTGCACGTCGCCATTTTAAATCACGTGGTATCCCCGGCAAGTTGACAATCAAGTGGAATCGTCAAAATCCGCGAATATCGAAGTCCGATTCTCATTTGCAAATGTGAAACGCGAATATCAAATTGATTGTCAATCGCATAAGTTGTGACTGTTGAATGATTTGTAGTGGTTGGATTCAAAATTTAGACAGAGCTATTTGTTGCATCCTCGAACAGATTTATTATCGCCAGGGAAACATTGAAAATTTCTTCAGTCAACGTATTCGGCTCTTCTTTGTTTAATCGGTGTGAACTTGGGTGATATACGTATTGTCAGACAAGAGGAAGCATAGCATTATCGCGTAATTGAGATCATTTACTAAAAGCGTGAATTTTCTAGAAGCTTCTGTAAAAAACCCAGGTGAGTATGTTTATAATTCCAGATTTCTTTAAGGATTAAACTTTATAACAAGCTCAGCTCCTGCACGTTTGGTTGTGCAACATGTTGTACAGGTGGATAAATTTTCAACTCATAACTGCGAATATTGTTTACTTTTTATTGCTGCATATTCTATTTTTGCAATGTTATATACGAAAATCATTCTTACAACAAGTGATGATCAATGAAATGATAACTTTGACTAACAATACACTAGGTGCATGTATCTGCAATTAAAAAGCCATTAAATTATTTATTTTGATTCGTGGGAAAAAATAAACCTGATTTCACCTCAGCACTATACGTGGTAATTGCTTTTATTCGATTACAATAAATATTACCGAATAAAATAACTTTGTTCATTACTCTATAATCATGTATTATTTTTATATATTCACTAGGGGCTTCGCCCCTGCGCGCTTCGCGCGCCAACCCCATCTCGGCGCTACGCGCCTCGGGCACTCGGCGCTGCGCGCCTCGTTGTTCGGCGCTTCGCGCCTCACTATTTCCTTACGCATTGTCTAGTAGACAGGCGAATTCCTTCATGTTGATTTAATGACAGGTCCTGCACTTGCTGTCCACTTCAATTCCTTCTGTGCTTACTTTTCTTTTTTTCATCAATCTAAGCTTCCATTCGTTGGTTGAAAATTGGTGTTCCTTCTCTATTGATATCTGTCTATCTCCTTGACTTGCTGAATTAATTTTGCTACCGCTCTGCCCGTTATTCTCCAAAATCACCTTCTTTATATTATTTTTTTCTCTATATTTGCGTTGATGTTCATTCCGCAAAACACCTCTTTCTCTTGTGGTCAACATCGATCCTGGTCGTCCTCTTTCCTGGTTATACGAATATTTGGTGGATATTATTCTATGGCTTATTTGGTTCTTCGCACTTACAATTTTATTTTCCTCTTTCTTTTGTGATATTTCCGACCATCCACCATCTTCATCGCCTTGTCTGCTGCTTGAAACTCCTCCTTTCTCCATTGTCATCGTAAATCCTGGCTGTCCTTTTGACTGTTCGGTGATATATTTAGATTTACTATTATTTGATTGTTACTTTTCATACTTATTACTCACTATCTGAATTTTATTTTGGTTCTGTAAGACATCAAAGTGTCCACTCTCTCCGTCACCGGTGAAGAGTAGCGAGAATTGTGTTCCATTTTGTGATCCGATCCGGTGTGGATGAATTTGTTCTTCGCGATACTCGATTTAACATATCTTAAAAATTTCCGCAGCTGCATATATTGCATTTTTATTCATATGTGATTTGTAATCACCAGGTCACCTAATCACAGCACCGTTTGACTCATTACCTGTAATAAAACCCGCAAATGTAGACCAATTATCCACTATATTTGAAACGATACTCAGTCTCACCTCTGCGTGTCGATCTTGAGTGCCGTATACACAATACGCCAACGCGCGAAAAAGACAATTCCTGTCGGGAATCATCGTTATAATTTTCGTTTGCATGTTCATTTTTTGCGCGTCAGAAACAGATACCTATAAAGATATTTGTCAAAGACTGTCATAAACAGCCGATGACAGCTGTCAAAGGGTTTGCTGGATGCTTTTTGTTTTGTTTTCGGTATCTCACCCCACCGCCAACTTCATGCGTATACTATTGTTATTATAATCTTTTTTTACTATTGTTATTATAATCTTTTTTTACTATTGTTATTATAATCTTTTTCCGCGTTCATTTGTTTGAAACTTTTTTATTAGATAGAGAGATACTGCAGTTTCATACATTTGTACTGAATACTACGTTGAGACTAAAGATTGTGGAATCTTTTCGATATATTTCCGACGTACATACATACCATTTGAAATATGCATGTATGTATGAGCGTATTCCTGTATGTATGTATGTATGTACATTGATTTGTTTTTCAGTCAGAGATATATAAAATTATGAATATCTCTACGTCAATTGGAGAGAAATTGAAATAGCTTTTTTTTTTTGCATGATTCTTTGAACTGCTATTGTCTTCATTATTTGTTTTTCTTTTTCTTTTTTTAGTAGTTTTTTGCAAAAAATTCTATTGATTGCATTTGATGTATTTCAAAAATTTGCTGTTGTAAGAAATTATATGGGAAATCCACGGTGGATATGAAAATTACCCGTATATAACTGAAAACATTATCACTCTACACAACGTGTATAAATTTAATCTCACATTCAACTAGCTGATAAATTGACATTTTAGTAACAGTTATCTGAGCTTAAGATTTGCATATAATGTGACTTGGGTAGAACTGGCAAATCAGAACTGTGAGTTGCATACATCAGGAGTTTGCGCAAATTCTCTACATCGTTTATTTTTAAAATAGCCAAGACTTTGTCTAAATCAAAGAGATGAGGAACACACGTTTGTTGTGGAAAACAATATATCATACAACCATGCTAAAATATCGTAAGCTTTGCTTTAGTTTTTCGGTGATTTTGTTCAGCAGAAATTTTCTTTTCTGCCACTCTTAGATCGCCAATCTCTTTCTGTTTTTGATTATACTGTAGTATTATATTATTGTAAGGCAGAGTACCCTTACTGTGCCTTCCTAGAGATTCTCGCAACTTTAAAGCATCTTTTTCGAGTCTCCGAATGTTTTCACTAATTTGAAGGCTTGCGACATTCAACTTTTGGCTCGTTTCTGTTTTCAAATTCGTTTTGTCTGTTGAGCTACTAGGTTTCGAGTCATCTTGGGCTGTAAACAATGAATCGATGATAGTGTCACCTTGTTTCTGTAATATATCAACTTTTTGGTGTGTTACTACATGAATAATGAAGACTTATTACAATGATATTTACAAGAAGAAATACTGTTCGGGCGATTGCTAATACTTACACTTATCTCCAAGGGTCGCATTGATAAAATTGAAAACATTGTTACGCTCTCGTTTTACATCCCTTTCGTACTGTTTCTCACGTATCTGATCCATTCTTCGCCGTTGTTTGTTCAATCTCCGTTCAACCGAGAACAAATCCTTGTCACCACCTGCATTTTCACGTAGTTCCATGCAGTGATCTAGAATAAAAATTGCAAGTGAGCAATTAAAAGCTAAACACCAGTCTTTCAATATCCATAGTGAAACGTATTATCCGATAATTTTTCCGTGATATTTACAATGTGAAACCTTTCTGAATGGATAATTTTGCAAATGATAGATCAAACCTTCAAAATTTCCATACCTAAAGATTTACCAGCCGGTAACACCGTCGCTTCTACAGGCGCAACTCTACCGTCAGCCCTCTTTCCAAGGCCAGTACCTGTGATATATCCCATACTAGCCATCAATTTGCTTCCCATGCCACGTGTATGACGTTCCCAGCTACCCAGTGCCTCGTTTCCATTAATTGCGAGTAGAGATTGCTGAACTATCGCATCTTTGTTACATTCTTCGACGTCGTTCTCATATTCGCTATCATCCGAGGAATTTGACATGTCTAAATCTGCGTCATCTGTTGGAAATAATTGCTAATAAATAACCATAAAGTGGTTGCTAAACCAAGTTCAGCGACTTCTTACTGAGAGGAAACACATCGTGCAGACGAAGTTCTAATATTGTTCCACTGGCTTCAAATTTGACTCTGCATTCGTTTTCTCCACCTTTTGGCAATTGCAATACGACAGCCCTATGCCATAGTTGATTTTTCTGTTTTGCTAACACTCTCGTGCCCATTTTTATACTTGAGAAGTCGGGCTCGCTGAAAATCAAAGAAGTAGTTATTTTCCTCAAGCTCAAAATCCGTATGATTTCACGGAAGGGTAGAAATACCGTTTACCTATACTCCTGCAAACTGGACAGCGGAACTATTTCTCCGTGTGAATAATGACACTGATCGTCAGGAAACCTACATTCGCCATCCAGAAAATATGGACAAGGAAGCATTTCCTTATGCGTCGGATTAGTGAACATCACTCTGACCTAGTTAATATTTAAAAATGAATGAATATTTAATGCAAGAATGTAGACAGGTTGCGTCACATTTTTTCAAATGAACGAAAAGTTTCAACTGACTACTCGACCGATCCAAAGATTTCTCTCACATGTATCCATTGCATATCATAAAACTTCAAACTACAGATCCAAGTAGGAATTAAGGCGTCGAAAGCTTATCCGAAAATTGCCTCTGTTAGCTTACCTTAATATCGCTGATGCTTGTAACTTGCGAGTCGATGTCAGAATGAATGGAGCAAACCATGGCGTTATGGTGGCTGACGCCACCCCAGCCACTTCCGTGAGGTGCTCGGCACTTGGTACCCTCAAGGGCTTTCAGCTCATCCTACAATAGTGACTTGAACCGTATAATTTTATCTTTGCTATGCTTTACCAAATAGTATCTTACTGACTTCAATATCAACCCTGACGTCATCTGGATTTTTACTCTGTTCGGCACTGTTAGACTCCTCCAAATTCCCTTCCAGCACAGCCTAAAATTATTCCCATTATTCTGCATTGAGCGACTCCTTTCAACGATCGATAAACTCACTTTAAATAGCGCATATTCCTTGGCTAACGGATCAGCGTCTTGCTCTGCACCGTCGGTGCGTTTGTCACCGATCGTTCCCGACTCTCCGACACTGTTCAAATTCTCTTTCGTCAGATCGATGAGCTCTTGAATATCGGAGCGAAGGCTCAGAAGATTGTCTCTATCCGGATCGCTCGCAGAAATTGAAAGAGCTATTTGGACCTGAGACAGCTGAAACGATACAGAGGTTAAATTGGAGGTAATCACTGGATGGGCTTAGGTTATGTGAAATGTTTCTCGATGCGACGAAATATTCATTCGAACCTGTTCCTCGTACTGCTTAATTGCTTCTCTCAGACTCTGTGCGTCTGTCATTTCTACCGGAATGTCGAATGACACGGGACAATCCGTGCCTTTCAAATGTCCCAAACAAATCTCAGACTCTGACAGCTCGCGACATGTCGATAAGCTGTTTGAGAACCACGGCGGTGCTAGGCAAGGGTTCTCCGTTTTGCTTTCACACGGTGGAATTCTCTACTATAAACAGTCTCTTCCGTCGGTAAAGCAAGGGTGAGACATCGGTATATACGAACAAGAACCGAAAGAGGGTGAAACGTATTATCCTGCGACGGACGACGCTCGAGCGCTCTGAGATGCGAAAAGTGTTTAGATTGTAATTTTATGTTGACCGATGGTAGCAGATTTTTTCATGTTTTATTTTTTATTTTCATCACCAATTTTCCAAATTCACTTGTTATCACTTGTGCCGATGGCAAGTTGAAGATGGACTGATTCATACTGGTTATTTGAAGATTTATTTAACTTGAACTATGACATGAGGACACCAGCCTCGGTAGCGCAGTAGGCAGCGCGTAAGTCTCATAATCTTAAGGTCGTGAGTTCGATCCTCACCCGGGGCATTATTTTGCTCGGAATTAGTTCAAAACAGTGTAACTTGCTTTCTGTTTTTCACAAATGAATGATAAATTCGCATAAGTCTTATAATCTTAAGGTCGTGAATTCGATCCTCACCCGGGGCATTATTTTGCTCGGAATTAGTTCAAAACAGTGTAACTTGCTTTCTGTTTTTCACAAATGAATGATAAATTCGCATAAGTCTTATAATCTTAAGGTCGTGAATTCGATCCTCACCCGGGGCATTATTTTGCTCGGAATTAGTTCAAAACAGTGTAACTTGCTTTCTGTTTTTCACAAATGAATGATAAATTCGCATAAGTCTTATAATCTTAAGGTCGTGAATTCGATCCTCACCCGGGGCATTATTTTACTCGGAATTGGTTCAAAACAGTGTAACTTGCTTTCTGTTTTTCACAAATGAATGATAAATTCGCAGAGCGTTAACTGTCCAAGGTTAGTGGTACATTTATAGAAATAGTTGAATATCTTCTCGATGGACAGCTCTGATTCATTGTTATATACATAGGTAAGGTGAATTCGAGACTTTTTAAAAGGTATATAACAACCAGAACATTTATTCATTAAAAGATTGTGAAATCTCATTTAAAGGGTGGGGTGAAAGTTAATGAATATCTCACGTCAACTTTTTAATTAAGAACATATACATTATTATAACAGATAACATTTCGTATTACAAAAAAATTTAGTACATAAAGACATTGGTATTGACGCTTAGGTATTTAGTGGTGTGAAGGAAAATACATGATCGTATAAAATACATTTAATCATCTAAAAATTATAAGGTAAATATTACGTGGGGCGAAGGGGTGGTCCCACCACATCTTACCAGATCTCACCAAAGGGAGGGGGGAGGGCAAAAAAAAAAAAACAACACCTCACGTAATTAATGAATCTTTGATGGGGTCTAGTGTAACTATCACCGTTCAACTTATGAAGATTGTTGAATTTATTGAAATAATTGAACGTAATTTCGAGGCAATTTACACGAGAGCTGTTGCACCCGTGAGAATACTTTTCAAGTTGACATGTAGATGTATTGTTCTTTGCGATTCACGATTTGAAACGAGGGTAGAACAAAAATCTCTGGATGATACAAGGCAGCGTGGATAAAATTATGCAAATGCATGACGGAGGACGTCAACGAAAAGAGGGAAATCGGGGCGAGATTTAAGAGCTTGAGAACCCTGCTTTTTCTTACTTGGGAAGAATTGAAATGTATGGAAGTTGGAACGAGTTGTGAATTGTTCGTTGCCCTTTAGCGATTCCAGAATTTGCAAGTAAACAGGCCATTATTAACCATCACCGTACCCAGCTTCAACTTTTCTCCCGCTTTTCACCCCGACGGCTCTCCGCATTTTATTATTTGTTTACTTGTCGGCGGGGGGGGGGGCATTTCTAGAGTAAAAAGAAAGTTAATCCGGTACAGCTTTCTCTCCGAATTAACCGTGTGGAAATCATCGCGTTATACCATACACGTACAATTATACTATCATTACTTGTACATTTTTGATACAAATCTTCGACTTTTACCGAAACGAACTCTCAGAACTTATAGTCTTACGAACATTATTAATTGGAACCCGATCGGAAGATTCCCTCGAACGGAATCGAAGTACAGAAATTATAAGGTTAGTGAAATAATTCACTCGTAATTGTGAATTTTTCTATTCCAATACGTATTTTATATTTGTCTCCTATCTTATTATGCATTCGAATTTTTTGATAAATCCATTTTTTTTTTTTCTATCCCATCTGGTAAAACGTACAAACAGAAACATGCGCAGATTCCACATATAGCCGCACGTTCACGTCAGAGTCACGTACGTTTTTCACGTTTATTCAGCCGGCATTCAGAGCATCAACTCCGCGATGAAAAGGCATTCCGGTTTCTGAATATATTCCAATTAAAAAGTCGGAGCTTCGTTACCCTCGCCGATCCCCTCGCCCCGTTGCCGCCCCTCGGTTTCGTCGTCCCTTTTTCCCTTGGCTGCCGTCGCCACCCCCGACAAAGCTCCCCCGAACCAACCCGCCGGACGTCTCTCTTTTACTCCTCCGGTCTGATCCTTATGCTTTCCGCTCTTCGCCACCGGGCCACGGGGTCCTTATTCACCATTCACCGTTTCGTCTGCAATTACGCGCGGTTTTTCTAAAGAATTAGAATCTCAGGTCGCTCTTCTTCCTCAAGCGCATCCGTATATACCCTTCTCTGCACGGCCGAAGCGATTTCCGTGATGCGGTAGAAGGTCGAGGGGTCGGCCGTTAAAGCAGTCATTGTGTCACCCCTTGTTCTAATCATTTCGTAATCATTGAGATCGCGTTGTGACAACGAAAACTTCTGCTACCTAACGATCATTTTTTATCGATATAATCATTTGCAATTATATCCTCGTCATTGCGATTACAATAATCAACGACCCTTTAAAAATTTGACCCCAACTACACGGAGGGAAAGGAATCTAGAAGTTTTCGGGTTTTATCCATTAAATATCGCGCAAAGCCCAAAAAATTTACAGTCAAAAATTGATAAATGATATCATCCGGTATCGTTGAATACGTTCAATCAGTGCGAAAGATTTTTGTAACAACAAATCTGATTACCTGCTTCAACCATTGAACTCTTGACTCAACAAAACGTGAATTGAAATAAGCTCATTTGTTTCGATACAACAATTTCATATTCCCAAGACAAAACGAATAAGATGCGTTCAATCAAATTTTTAGTCACTTCAATCGCACGTTTTCTTGATAAAAAATTCACATTATCGCAAGGAACTCACGCCGTGTTATCTTGAATAAATTGCCAGTCAGCGTGATCATTCAAAGGCTTGATTCAATTCTGTATCAAGTTGTCAAAGGTGTTTCGTTGAATTAAGCAAGTATTGTGTTCGCCGCACTTGACTGTACCATTTAGTTGGATAAAACGAACATCGCTTGACTCAAATAATCCTTTCCCTCCATCTGTATAAAATTCTAAAATCGCGTCAGTAAGCTAGTCTTGTCCCTCGTTCGTCGGATGATAAAAACAAAATCACCGACGATTACAGATGATTACATACGATCACTTTTTTATTGCAATCGCATATGGTCACGTAATTTTTTCGTATTCGTATATATAGTCAAATTTTAATACTTAAAACAGTAAATCTTTCGAATCGTAAAAAGTTTTACGCAGTCTCTGTAGTCTGCAATCCCTGTCATTCACGATACACAAAACAATATCCTTTAAACGCAACGTAGATGTGTGAACATATGTTAGTATGTACGCATTTTAACCATCTTAGTCTCAAAATGGTTTCTTAGATTGAACAGTATTTCCAAAATCCGTGCGCTTCTCTTTGCTAGCATCTTTTTATTTGCAACGATGAGCTTGTATGTAAGGAAAAACACTCGTCTACTCGTATTATATATGACGCGTCGTTCTGAAAACGTGCTATTAAATATCTAACGATGCCGGAAGGAGCTGCAAGGGGATAAAAGGAGCGCGTGCTCAAGTACCAAAAAGTTTCATGTACGCCCAGACGCAACTACACGCGTGTACCTTTACATACATACATGCAGAAAGAAAAGATGTACCCTGCAGGGAAGAAGTTGTTTCATTTTTTTCATCAATCTTTCTTCGAGCGGAGAAGATTTTCTTTATCTTCTATAACAATCCGACATTACGGTAAAGACCTCTCGTTTGGAAAGAGGATATTTCAAAAATATTATATACTGAGAAGTAAGGGGAACGATACATCGAATTCTTTCGTTATCCTTACGCCCCACCCCGAATCAATCCTGATACATCTCGCGTGAAACGAGAATAAATCGAATGTCGCCATCGTCCGTTGTGCCAAATTACCGTCGACGGCTTCTTAACTTGTAATAATTCCACCCAATTACACGGGGAGCGTTGCACGTGTGGTCGCGTGCTCTCTAAAGTCGCTCCTCTAATTAGTTACTGACCATTAACCTTCTCCTATGATATAAAGCGGTGGGGTTGAACACACCGAGCACGTAGATTCTCAATTGCGGGTTTGCGAGTGGCTGTTACATTATTCGATTAGGATACTTCACCGGGAGAGCGAATGCCTACCCCGTTCATCGTTCTCGATCAAGAGCAGGACTCCGGAGGCAATAAGTCATATGTGATACGTTGCGTGTACGCTTAAAATTTCGGTATCAGCTTCGAAAGGAATTTCGATTCGTCGAGTAAGCCTTTCGTATCCATGCTGTCAAAAGTGTCGACGGCAACTGTCGCATACGTTTGTGCCAAACAGCGATCGCGAACAAGTCAATCGAATTACGAGTATGGGATTAAAACGTCTGTTGGACTGCGACTTGCAATTATAAGATCTACTATCGGTGGCGAGCAATATGTGACATTACGGATTTAAAGGAATGCTGGGTCAGAATGAATTTTAATTCAACCGTCAGATTTCATGCCAATTCGGATTCGAGATAAAATCGGTATTGCGATAACGTCGGTGGACATTTTTTTTAATTCACTCAACAGAATTATGCAACACCGTGAAAATGTTGGTAATTTGTTTTCAGAGGATAGGAAAGAGGAAGAAATCTTTTTATTGTGGTTTCACACATTTCAAAGATCTGAGATGTTTGACAGAACTTTCGCATACATTTATATAATAAGCTATGATCGAGGCGTAAGTATAGTTGAATATAAGGAGTATAAACAACACTGGGTTTAATTGATTGATTTATTAATAATTTATCTACATGATTTTATCACCTCTCAAAAATTAACAACTATATATTGTTATATAGTCAATTACGAAGGTATGGTTGTCAGATTTGAAAATAAACTGGACGACAAACACCACGTAAATGTAGCTCCAACATTGCACATGATTTATATAGCTTACAAAGACTATATTTATAAGATTTTTCGTTATATAATCAGCTAAATGAATTATCTTAAATATATGATTACTGTGAAATGAAGCGAATTTTATACCTAAACCGAAAAGAATTGCTCCAGAAAATTTGCTAACGGATACTTTAATTGCATCGAATGAGCGTATAAATAATGTAACATAATTTCCGACCGATTACACAAACAAACAACATATGATATCTCTCAAGGACTCTACAATAATATAAATCAAGCATCGACTTGAAAACGATAGAATAAACATTAAAATCACGTGTATAATTTAAATTGTAAAAAAAGATAGCTGTGATTGGATCTAAACGTGAGAATTATAAGCCAGTATATATTTAATATCTGGATATTCCAGCTTGAGTAATATTAGAATTTAAAAATTAACTTATGACGTTTAGATTAGGACAACTAGATTCTTTTAATTACATATTTACATACCATTCATACTACGCGAAATGTATATTCGTATTATATACTGTATATAATAATTTACACAGCTATTGATCACTTGAAAATCACTACAGATCGATCGATACAGCGTTTTGCGTCGTATGTACATTGTACATACATATAGTAAAAAATTGTATATACGTACAACTCGAATCGCAAACCGTATAAAACAGTACCGGGATCCGCTTACGCGGAAAGAGATCTCACCACCTTACACGGCATTTAATAATATAACCCTACGAAGCTAATCTCGCGAGTTAACAGAGTCGAATGATTCGAGTAACCGATATTAAAAATCCGCACACCGCAAGTTTCGGGGGTGCGAGGGTTAGAGAGGACACCCGTGAACGTACGTTACGTTTCTAAAAAGCGCCGCTGCCGTCGAGAGGAAGGCGGCCGTCGACACCGTCGATACCGGTTGCGGCTGCTGCGGTGCTTGATGATGGGGGGACGATTGCTGTTGCGAGTAAGGTGGGCAATACGACTCCATGGATCCGTGGTGGAGGCCGACTCCGCGCACCAAAAGCTCCTTTTCGACCGTCGCTTGATGGCGAAGCTGTTCGAGCCTCAACTGATTCTGCCTCTTCCATTTTGTTCTGGGAAACGAAAGGGCGAGTGTCTTGGTTGAGGGGTTACGTGGATTTGGGGATTGAGAAGAATCCATTCTTTTTAAACAAAAAAAAATTCTTTTATCCAATAGTACAACGTGTCAAGATTATACATATTTTCTCAAAGTTTTGGATATTCCTCTCATGAGCTTCGTTTCTCGCGATAATATTTTTGAATTGTGAATTATTTCTCAGACACTGATGCATCGGCTGTATTGAAATTTTGAACACTACTTCTAAATAGGATTAACCAGTACTTGGAGGAAGGTTTTTTCTTTTTCTTATTTTTCATCGGTCACAATTTATTTTACAAGTCAATACATGGTGTAGATTTTACCGAAGATTGTACTTATTTACATATCACTTTACCAAACACTCGAATCTTGATTTTTTTTTTACAACCTTCCTACAAGTACAAGCTCATACTCACCTACTAACAGAAAAGATTTTTCTTTTTTTTTTCTCATTTTAGATAAAGCTAGCGTGAGTTACAGTGTCCACCGTGAAAATACTGGGACTGCAAAAATTAATTCTGAACAGCTGTATTTTCAAAATTTTTGAATGAAAATCTTATGGAATATCGTTCAAATATTGTTCCTTCGTATGCCTCAAAGTTAGAGAAAAATTTGCTTTGTTCAACCTTCGAAACCCGTGCAACCTCTTCGCGGAAATGGCGCAGAGTGGCGGAAGATCGCTTCGAATCGCGTGAAATTTTTCTTTAAGAATCGCAAACGAAACCAAGCCGCATCTCGATCTCACCTTCTGTTCTGATACCAGGTCTTGACTTGCGTCTCTGAAAGGGACAACGCGTCGGCCACGTCGCTGCGGTCCGCGACGCTTAGATACTTTTGACACCGAAATTTCCGCTCCAAATAAGCGAGCTGAGCGTGGGTGAACGCGGTTCGTCTTCTCCGTGGTTTTCTGCCACCGGGTGTCCCGACCACGCAAGCTTTCCCGGAGGACGCTGAACCGGGAGACGGCGAAAGGGCTGCTGGACTTCCAAGTCGAGTGCAAGGACTGCTTCCTGGGTCGATCGTGTCTTCGGAATCCGAGTGCAGGGCGGAGTCGTCCTCGGAATCATCTGCAAAAGAATCGGGATCTCACGGTCACGGCGTAGTAGTATTTAAGCATTGGGAATCGTCATTTCCTGCACGGTTTTCAATGAGAAAAATTTCATTCGTTACAGTGGTATCGTTAAAGAACACTGTTCGAATATTGTTGGCACTACGAAAAACGGGGCACACGTAACCATTTTGCGCTATTGTCGATCCTTTTTTGGTAATTGCAACGCAAAATCAGTTTGTTCGGTTTACTGTACTTTTTTAGTTAAACAAGGATTTAGCGTCAATTTATTGTTGCACGAGCATTAAATTTTCGCAACAGTTGCAAGAAAATATAGCGACAGCGATCGTAATGGGAAAGAATAGCAACGGATACTAGACTTTCCGGTAACAGCTAAAAAACCAATTTTCATTTTTTACCTAGAACTATATTTTCCGATTGCGGTAAAAAATGAAAATAGTTAAGGACTCAGCGGTAAACGGAACTAAAAATTTCTCTCAGTGTTCCTTTGGGATTCGAGTAGCTGGTACCGGTTATCAAGCAGTCGCGTCAAGTACACTCACAGCTGCGATTGTTTCCACCATTCATCTTCCGCATCTTTTGAACAATTTCATTTATACACAAACATCGCGGTTGTTTATTTGAGAGGTTTGTTACAGACGATATAACCGGGAACAATGAGAAACGGTTTTCGATCGGCAGATGATCGCCGGGTCGTTTGTCGGCTGCAAGACCCCCGAGGAGACTTGAACACATGTCCATTATCCCGACTTCCTCGACGCGCAGCGGCTCGTAGCCAGCTTACTCTCTGTGCGAAACGGCGCGCCTAATGATCGCTAACGAATCTGTCCGCACTCCGGTCCATCTGCGAGTATATATGGGCGATTGCTGCTAATAAGAGTCGGCAATCGGCGTGTACAGGGTGACCCTGGGTGTCCCGGGACACGCTCGCCCTCGAGTTTCGTACTCAATCGAGAAAGCCGCGGGGGTTCGGAATAACGAGGAACCCTCCGCAGCGGGCACGCGACCGCGGTGCGAGGTGGAATCACGATTTCAGATCGGGTAAATACTCGAATCTTGATTTTTGATCTCGTCTGTTGATGCTCTGGGGTCGTAAGTAGGTATTGCCTTTATACGCGGTAACGTGGCGAAGGGCTCTAGACTTCTATTTTTTATTGCTCGATCCCGTCGCTGAACCGAAGGGGTGGTACGACTCGAATTTTTATTTTGCTTCAGCTAGTGCCAATAGAGTTTGCTTTTCTTGATCGTACGTTGGAATGGTGTTTCAAAAACACGTGTACTTGGATCTAATCGGAATGTGGCACACGCGTTGTTACGGAAGATCGAATTTTTGTCAAATTCGGTTGGAACAATCCTCTCGGTGTAATAAGCGCAGACTCTTTTTTTTCATTTTTCTCGCCACAGTGTATATTATACGTAAACGATAATAAAGACGATTAGATCGTGTATTGTACCAGACAGAAAGAGTCGTGTTAGTCAGCCTGATAAACGCCAACAATAAAACTTATCTGAATTAGCACGATATGATTCGAGGAGATCCTTAAATTAATTTGCCCACCTATTTTTTGCAGAGCCTGATTAGGGAGAATCGTTAATTCAATAAACGGTTGAGTTTCAAGTGTTTATTTTGCAATTCCATTAACCGGCCTGATTATAACCATTTACTTTGCATATTTTCAGCCTGTAATGTAAAGTGGGTATAATGCAAATTACACGGAAGGTAAATCGATCATTTGTCTGTAAAAATTGCAGGATGTAAAAAATCTTCGATTTTCTACTGTATAATTTATCGCTTGATGATAATAAAACGAGTAGCGTCACTGCTACCTCTTATTATTAGAGCTGGCCATTGAATCATTCCATGCATACTTTTGCACACGGATTCTTATCGCGTAACATCAATTTCTAATCCATTTCTCATTCATCTTTTCACTTGTACGTGTGTGCTTAATCAGCTAAATTTATGACTGAACATTTACAGGCGTAACCGCGTCATCGAAAATCCATATTAAGGCATGACGCCGTAATCAGATATTGTAAGCTGTGAAGATCATCTGATTTTTAAAATTAAGCTTGTCAGCGAAATCGGTGTTCACTTTTTTCTTTTTTTAATTATTTTATTTTTTGTCTTCCGCCCATCGAGATATACAAGCTTATTGTCAATAACCGCGTGCCTATTTTTAGTTAATAAAAACTGATACCCCGGTATTTATCGGAAAGCGTTGATAATACGGTTATTAATTACTATACCTACACGCCTATAATTGTACTTGAGAAACGTGGTACGCAGCTACCGTAAACAACGGCTTTGAAAGTTATTAGGATACGTGATCCGTTTTGTTGTTTAACCGACGATAACTTATTGACGCCTGTATGTAATAATACGAGTATGATGTCAGCCAGACTGCCGTTTAATTTATTGACGCAATATCTTTAGGGTAAATCGCAACGAGATCTTGTTGCCGCTTCAAGTTCAATAATTTAACAGGTGCTTATATCAAATCTTTCAAAACATTTGTCTACTGCATCTTCTACTTATACTATTGAGACACTCTTATCTTTGTAATTACATCTGTATATGATAAAGCTTGTTACCAGAACAGTTCAAGTACAAGCTTCTACTTTTGCGAAACAGTTGCTGCAGGTGGTATAAGAATTGCAGGCATATTCTCACCCATTCGTAAATAGCCAAGAAACTTGATTTATCAGTGAAATTTTAATTGTACTAATCATATTCATTGGAATTATACTATTCACAAAGGTACGTACTTTTTGTTTCAGTTCAATGCTACGGTTACGAGGAAGATTTGAATCGGATTACCTTACACCATGCTGACAAACCTAATAAGTACTTTTTGTTTATTCGCAATGCATAAGAATATAGTTGTAACAAAAAATTAACGTTTACTTAGCAAACGAGTTTAAACTGGTATCGTGTTATTTACGTACGTTGGCTTGGCTGCATTATTTTCATCAATTTAAGTAATAAATCTATAGAATTCAGCAATGAAAAGAGTGAAGGTACTAACGATTATCGCAATATCGCCCAATTTCGACGATTGAATAAAACTTTGTTGGCAATCTGTCAACTGTATCAAAATAATATGTCGGTGGTTTAAAAATACAGTTACAAAGATCGATATAAATCTTGAGATAACTGTGACGTATGATGATTCGATGGTTTCCTAAAGTGGTTAACCAGATTTTCAAGCATTAGACGATAAAGCATAGTCACACGTCGATTGTAAGTACGAAAGACTTTCGCAAAAACATCCGGTAATAATAAGTGTCTTGCTTCCCTTTCTTATCTAATTCTATAGTTGACGCAACAGCTAGAGAGTTGGATTGTTAAATCCGATTACACCTGTAGCCCAATGGCATCTGTGGCGTTATGCACCCTAACGCTACAGAGCGGTGTATTTAATAATGGTTTCTACTTTTGTTAAGTTTCGGTTTTTGAAAGTCTCCTTCCAATGCGGTAATTAACTACGAGTATTCCTCCATGTATCGAATAACGTACAGCGAATATGTAATATCCAATCGGTCAAATCGCCTTCAAAATAGCCAATATACGATATATCGAGAACTATTAGACTGACTTTGGGCGTTCGATCCGCATCACTATGTATCTGTACATGTGTATAAAATAATCGTCGAGTGACCGGTGTCAGAAGAAATAGTTCCGTCTAATCGGATATTAGAGACGTCGTACCGATAAGCGATCGGTTAGAGTTCACGCGGTATAAACCACAAGTCTTGGGACTAAAACGAACTCTTCTTAAAATTTCGCGAAAGCACCTAAAAGGAAAGTGCTTTTAAAAAGCAATCCTAGATATCGCGGTCTAAAAATAAAGTGCAATTTATTGGCTCGTCTCCGTTTTCATCGAAAACGTGACGGAACTTCTGAAGTACATTCCGCCAACAAAATACTAAGCACGTGGCCGTTAACTTTGTTCTTTATACAAGCATCCACGAACTTGAGTACAAAAATGTGAATACCAAAAGCGACAAAGGTAAAATATAAAAAATAAAAATGAAAAACTACTACCAATTTTAGCGCAAATGGTATTATAGGTATGTAGGCAGATGTATGTGTGTCTATTGATACAACGTACCTTGAACACGTTCTGTCAACACATCGCCGAGAAGATCGCGTATGAGAAATGACTTGTGTTCTTGCATCGTGGTCATGAATAGCTGGATGCTGGTAGATTCGCAATTAGTTATACGTACACCTATATATCTATGTACGTATGTATTTATATATTATCACATAAAACGACAGCCACTTGTTAATAACGCACAAATATTGTTCGCTTAAACACCGTCACTGATATCGACGATGAGAGAGGAGGCATGCTACCGTGAAGACGCTTGACGTCGCTCTGTGGCCCGAATGATCCGATAGTTGATACACCTTCTTCGGCGAGGGGATTCTGCAGTCCCTTGCCTCCCCCCTGAATTAATCCGTCCGTTTATTCTCAACGCTAGGGCTTTCCTCGGTTCAGATCCTCCGATTTTCGCAGCCATTTTGGAGGTGTGCACCATCGTTGTTAAGGGGACCGACGCCATTGGTCCTCCTAAGTGCCGGACTCGTCGCTCGTTGGCTGTGCGGGGGTGGAAATAGGGGCGGCAAATCCCGATTGGTCTCGGGGTGCAGACTTTTTAAGAGGGGTTGGGATTCGTACGGATAAACCAAGGCTGCTACGCAGATCCGGTGAAAACGTCCGCGCTCGCCCGGAGAATCCGATTGCACTCGCGGTCGTTGAAGAAATGCTCGTGCATAAATTCCCTACGTGAGGCTACAGATTGCACGACTTACCTAACATCGGCTTCCCGCTTCTTTGATTCTTCAACGTTGTTGTATACGCCCATTGTCGGATAGCGAAAACGCCAACGGACGACTTCGTGTCATACTTTTAAAGTCAAAATACCGACATCTTAACGCTGGATGGGTTAAAAATTGTCCGTATAAATGATTTTTAATCTTTCACTTATCACGCGCTTTTCGCAACAGCTAAATGACATATTTTAATGTCTTTTAAAATGTGCGACTGTTTTCGCTTTGTGTCGTACCGCTTAAATCCATTCCGAGGCATAATTCTGAATCCCATAATCGGCAGAGGGATTTCAATTGTCGTCTGTACGTATTTTTCCGGTGACAAATTTCATCGCGGACTTAAACTCTTGAGCCGGATTAATTACCTTATAGCGCGATTATCGGCATGGTGTTGAAGCATATTCCAACGAGGATGTAATAACGCATATTTAACCGTGCCAATTACTCCCACCGGTCTAATATGAGGAATAAAACGTTTCAACCTCGATGCACGCACGTGATCACGATACAGGTCTTTATAGACCAGATAAGAATCTATATTGCGGTATAATTCCGATGCGAAGTTGATGCTGGGAATCGCACGTATATGTATATTAGTACTTTAATACCTTGAGAGGCCGTAAAGTATAAACTTGCCTTCGCAAGACTTCAATCAAATAGAATACAAGTATTACTGCCACACTATTAGAGGTAGAACTGATACCGATTGCTTACGCGATATTTCGAATCACTTAATTTTCAGCTGCACCTATCATGCATTCACCATTCGTCCGGAAGTTACAGCTGATCGAATATTCGCAAAGAACGACTGTTTATAATATTTGTCTAAAGAATTTTCCACCATGGTTTAAAGGATTGTTGAAGAAAAATGTAACATAGCGATTGGTAACATTAATTTCGTTACTTGTATAACCTGTAAATTGATTTGCAGTACACTGAGAAAAATTTCATTTGTTACAGTAACTAGAAAAATTCAGTAAAACAGGTATCCTTAAAAAAATGTTTGAATTTTGTTGGAATTACGAAAAACGAGGTACGCGTAACCATTTTGCGCTATTGTCGATTCTTTTTTGATAATTGCAACGCAATACCAATTTTTCGGGTTTACTCTACTTTTTCAATTAAACAAGGCTTTAACGTCAATTTATTGTTTCGCAAGCATTAAATTTTCGCAACAGTTGCAAGAAAATATAGCGACAGCGATCGTAATGAGAAAGAATAGCAACGGATACTAGACTTTCCTGTAACAGCTAGAAAACTAATTTTCATTTTCTACCTGGAACTATATCGTTCGATTGTGATAAAAAACGAAAATAGTTAAGGACCGAGCGGTAACCGGAACTAAAAGTTTCTCTCAGAGTACGTATAATTAGACTAACCGATAAATATTCCTCGAATAAATCCTCTTGGAAAAATATTTAATGACAGAAAAATTCACGCTCCACACGCAATAGGTATACAGAAAATGAGGGAAACAGAAACGTGCAGTTTTAATTTCGGCGGGTGATTTTTACCCCTCGAAAATTGCGCTCCAGGGTCTTTTCAGCACGTGAAAGCGCATACGAATTCGATGCTACGCGGCCCTTGAACGAGGCTGCATTTTATGGTAAGCAGTCAATTATTTGTGAACGTTATACCTGGAAGCTTGAGCGACGTACGCCACGCAGACCGCAGACGCCTTTCCGAATACATTAGGAATAACGTATACAGGGGATTAATTCAAGGGGTGGCAAAGCGGCCGTGTTTTTCGCATTGAGTGCCTGACTTACACAGGGCTCAGCCCTTGGGTATTGTCTTATTCATGCTTCGCTAATTTTTACGGGATATTCATTTGCTTCTCGACGATGGAAATTGGTTGAGTTGACTCGATGAAGAGAAATCTTTTCGTCGACAATTCGTGTATACGAATACTGCTCACAATCAGTTTAAGATTAATTGCGTTAACTTTCTTATTTATATTATTTCAACGTTTTCTAGTCTGCAGAACCATTATTTCTCTATCTGGGTCGTATGTGACAGAATATGATATAATACGTCGCGTTGTAAATATAAGGGATGCAAAATACCCTGCAGACAATTCTGCTTATAAGTCCTATTTTTCTCCCCGCTTAAATTGTAATTCAAAATTCGACCCAGAGATGTCGTCGAGTCGTTCGGCAGCGGTTAGAATTCTCTCGCAGGTACCTGAACCCTGAGGCACGAGAATATATAAGGGTCGCTACCCGAATGACCGACGTACTCGCTTCGGCGGTACATATACTAAAATTGGAACGATACAGAGAAGATTAGCATGGCCCCTGCGCAAGGATGACACGCAAAATCGTGAAGCGTTCCACATTTTTTTTTTTCAACTCTTTTTTTTCCGATATTACCACAATTATAATTTAATGCTTTCTTCCTGACGCTTGTAAAAAATTGGCAAACTTGATAGCAATATGGACTGCGAATACCGCGAAATGTACATTTGTCGGGGGTTGTCCCTTTTACGTTGTGCTAAAAAAATTTCCGCAACAAAATTTTCAGACGTGGATATCGTATGTTCTTTTTTCTCGATTTTTTCTTATTCGACGATTAAACTTAATCATGTTCAAACTATTAATTTAACGGATCAAATAGTTATGAAATAATCGTTTGAATATCTGGATTTAGCTGTCGACATTGAGTGGATAACATTTGAATGCGTATTCGAATGTATTAGATTTAATTTGCTTCTTTGCGATAGCCTGAAAATCTTGAAATCCAAAAACTGAAATCATTATTGAATGAAATCTTGGTACGACGTAATTGAATACCTTTCTAATTCGCATTTGAACCCCATTTTTCATCATCCAGATTACACAATTTGTAGGGGATTTTCCATATTCTATCAATCCTAAAAAATTATTTTCTGTTAAAAAATATTTTTTATACAATTTCAATATTACATTTTTCAAAAAAATTTTCGTCAATCTTGTAAATTGTTTATATTTCCGATTTGTACAAGAATGCCGATCACGTTATTTCCGCGTTGGTACGTATGCATGGTGATTGGTGAAACGTTTCGTGTGCATTAGGAATAACTGAAACTAATTCTACGTTGTGAAAATTTATGCAGATTGTACGAACGTCAATTTCTCTACGAATATGAGGCGTGAATATATTTCCGTGTGCGAAAGTCAGATCAAATTTCCACACCCCACAGGTTAGATGCGTCTGTGTGCGTATGTGCGTACAGGTCCGCGACAAGTGGGTATATAGCCGTGGGGGAGCCGATGCTTCCCAAACTCCAGCTGTTGGGGTGATTTGTCATCAATAGGATTGTTTTCCAGCACTCTATGAGCGAGAGGGAGGCAGCCTGGCCTCCTAAATTGCCGATAACAATCACGGGGGTGACGATTTCGAAACTATTGTCTGCCAATTGTATGACAAACACCCCGCTAGAACGATCCTGTTATTATTTCATTCGGTTGTATGGATTTTCTGCGTGTATAAATGCATTCGCAGTAATGGGGCACCGAAAGAAATCGCGAAAGTGGGCAACCTGGTGAAAATTGAAACATTTTTGCACCCATTAGCAAAGTAGGATTTGATCCTTGAATACGTTGGAATCGGTCGATTTCGGTGCTGTTGATTCGGAATAAGACCATCTGCCGGATTCGTTTTGCCGCAGTTGTACGTTTAATTGCGTAAACTGTCTTGGATGAGAATATGTTTGGTTACAAAAGTATACGAATATTTTTAAACTGACCTTCAGTCACGTGCACAGAAAATACGCAGTCACATACTCTCGCGAGTTTTAAAGAATACGTGTTTTAAAGAACATTGGGAAAATTCAGCCTTTCACTTGCAGTTGAACAGCCCTAGAACTCCAGAAACAATAAATGAGGGGAAAAGAGACTAGAAACAAAAAACTTGACCTCAAGTGTGGAAGTTACCGTTAGAACGTAGAAACACTGTCGTTGCCAGTACCGATGAAAACACGTTACTTTTATGCAAATCTTAAAACTGTGGGTTCTCCTCTTTTTCCGGATACGAACAGTAAAGAAAGAATTTGATTCTCGACAGGGTTGCAGCGCCAAAAAATGTCATATCGTTAACCTCGGGATAAATAATAATTGACCTAAATTTCAAACGGCATTGACTTCAACACTTACTTCAGACAAAATTTTACAGGAAAGAATCAAGTCCGTCGTGGAGGATTAACCATCTTCGAAACGTATTCGACGCTTAAATCTGTTTTAACTATTAGGACAATGATCGGAGATAAGTGGTAAAATGTTGCGAACAGTCTTGCTTGCGGTTGGACGGCTGCCTTGTCGTTGACTCGCACCACTTCTCGTCAGGAACGGGTGGGCAGAGTCGAATGCCATCACTTCTTAAGGGTCCATTTCATTACCAGACACTCGTGGGAAAAAAACAATGGATGCCTTTTGTTCACAGGTCGTTTGCTTTGTGTAATTGTTGTCTCATCGTGCCGTCTATTGTCTCTAGATTCTTTCGCAGTAACGAGGAGAAACCTCAATTAGAACGGTTTGAGGGCTTAAACGCCCAGAGGCGATCAGATTTAACGAGAGAATACATAGAGAGAGAACGTAGATGAGTGAAGCTTAAATGAAACTCCGTTTTTGAATACATTTCGAATACATGTTATCAGCATTTGTCTAACTATATTATTTTTTTTTTTGATGGAATTCGTTATCTTTTGTTATTGTGCATCAAACATGCGGTGTGGTGACATTATTTGCTTCGGTACGTACACAATCGCGAGTTAAGGTAAACGGTACTTTGAATAACCGCTGTAAGTTAGCTGGCCGAAATTTTGCAAACCATGCGGTGACAAATAATTATTTATTTGGCGATAGAAATTCATTAGCAATACTTACAAGGAAATCGAAATATATGATTTTCTGTGAGTAATACTTTTACTAGTTCATGTACGTGTAAAACTGACATACGTCATACGCTTTATGGCAATTTGACTTTTTTTTAGTACGCATGAATTTTCGCGTGCTAAAAAAACATCCAGCTTGTGCAATAGAATTTCAACTACAAGGAAGATATACTGTGTGGTACACGGTTGTCCAACAATTATAAGGCTATTTGTTCAAATGAGAATTAGAAAAGTATATCTAATACGTTCAAATATGAACTACATTGTTAACCAATCAATTTCGACAGCTAAATCCGGAAATTCAAACGATTATTTCATAACTATTTGATCCATTAAATTAATAGTTTGAACATGATTAAGTTTAATCATCGAATAGGAAGAAAAATCGAGAAAAAAGAACATACGAAATCCACGTCTGAAAATTTTGTTAGGGAAATTTTTTTTAGCACGACGTAAAAGGGACAACCCCCGACAAATATACATTTCGCGGTATTCGCAGTCCATGTTGCTATTAAGTTTGCCAATTTTTTACAAGCGTTAGGAACTAGCTACTAACGTGAATTTCATTCGTCGTGATTAAAAACGTACGATTGCGTGCTTCGAGAAACGATGAACTGCGGTAATCGAGGAAGAAAGATAATATCTTACAGCGATAAAACTTCCCTCGTCTATTCGTAAACCATGTCACAAATTACGCAGAAACAATATCTCTTTCCGCGAAACTGAGCCCTTGCACCTCGCATTTTCCGTAATACATAAATAAATATTTTCATTCGGATATCCACGCGGCGGTGTGTCACCCTGAAAAAGATCACCCCGCAGCACGGATAGCTGAAACCTCACCCCGCCTCTCGGATTTCCACCCCCACCCCCATATCAGTGTATATACATTATACATACACAAACCGAGACGAACCCCGCATATTCTGCGCTAACTTTTCAATCTCGGTCGAATAATTCCCGTCGTCCCTCTCGCCGGTTACCTCGGCAACGATCTGGCCTCTCATTGGCTGGCTCTGCCCTCCCCCTCCACCCCCGCCGCCCCTTCGGCGGCGCACTTAGCCTCGTGGTTAGCTTCAATGAGCGGATAACAACCACCCCCGTCATCCGGGGCCTGTAATATCCACTTGTACAAATGGATGTGCGGCTTTGTCAAATCAACTGACGTTTGTGGTAAACAACCCTGAACCCAATAGATGGAGGTATACGATCGCGATAAAGGTGATTCGCAGCCCTGCTAAAGGGGCTTATTAATTCAAGCTTATTGAACCAGAACTTTCGGTGATATTAGGCCGATGATCCTGCGTATGTGGTTTTTAGAACTTTCGTCCGTTATCGTTATCCAGTTTTGTTACTTTCTAGCGATTCTTTTTTTAATTACGTCATATTATTTTACGGTTATCGTTCACTGTGAGCTACTCTTCGATTTTATCGTATTTAGAGATTAAACGACCAGAAAAGTTCCGACCGAAGATCAATTGAATTATAAATGATAAATTAAATTAACGAAAGACCTAATTCTTCGCTACGACTAAATGATTACTTATGTTAAGTGAGCACACAATACTGAAGCTTATCTTCGATTTGTTAATCTCATAATTCGGTGACATTTCAACGATTTTTTTATACCTTCGGAAATAGAATTCGAATCAGTGGGTACAGTTGTGTAACGGTTAACATGGTTATACGGTGTGTTCCGCTATGTTATACGTCAACGGATCGGATTCGCGTGAGCGTTTCAAGAACATTGATAAAATTGTAACAATAAATTGTCCCCTGATATTTATGTACGTAGCGGACCTCGAGGTTCCTCTTACACGGTAAAGTTTTCTAATATCACAAGCTGATTAAAAAGAAATACGTACCCTTTCTAAAAACACATACTTATACAAATTTATTTCAGTCATCTCCGAATTCACTTTCTGTGATAGGGTATTGAGTAAAGTGTACAAGGTAGAGAAAAACAATCAATAAGCTATCATTTCAAAGGTTACTATGCATAAGTGAAATGCGTATAAGTAAACAGGAAATTACCCTGCCCTGCAAACGCGAGCTTTAACATACATATTTCGTACAACGTGTTTCCCTCGTCCCGGATGTAAAGAATATTATATGTACGTATAAATCAGAAGTAAAAGTTCACTCGGGGTTATCGTCCTTTGATTAGACGTAATTTCCGCCTCTTGGTCCTGATGTTCTGCCGTTCGTCAACCTCGGGGATCTTTGCCACATTCGGTATAATGATAGTCGAGTTTACTCGTGCATTCATTGTCGGATTATGTTCGACAATGCGGATTACAAGGAAGACACTCTAATATCAGGTACTATACACAATTATACACAATTTCTTTCCTTTTTTCTTCGGCGATGATCGTTGTCCTCGTTATTTTCCGAGTCGTTTAATAATCAGCAGTCGCAACAATCGTGAAAGAAAAATCACCCGAGGCGAACGGACGCTAATAATTAGTTTGCTAAATGAACCAAGAATATAGTAATATGAAAATTGAATTTTGCCGAATAAGAAGTGACCGAGTTAGTTGTTTGCAATATCCTTCTTGAATAAGTTGCGTTAATAAAATATTATACAATTCTTTTTTATGACTGTAAATTATTTTATTCGCTGTAAACTGATTGGGTTCAATTAATTTGAAGCTATATAGTTTGTTAAATTGCTTAGCCATTATTATCTTGTAAACCTGGAATTTCAATTAATGATGCGGTCAAAGTCTTCTCACAAGTATCGCAGCCAATCCTGATCTATAGGTCGTAATTTAGCCTGAATCAGAGTTCAATCAGCGTTTAATTCAGCCAGTATACAAGCACGTACGATTACAGGGTGTCGATGATGGTGTAATACCTACGCACGAAGAAGAGACATGGATCTACCCTTGGACGAGTTTGTCGCGTTACTTTCATCAAGGGTTCGTGTAATCCTCATCCCTTACGAAAGCAGCGACACGGGATCACCCTTCGCTGTACGGTGTATATTATGCCACCGTAAACGACCCAATCAGTGATCTTTGTGCCCGCAATCACGCGTTGATTACCCGGCGGTTATACCGCGCTTCGCAACGGAGACCGAGTCGCGTAATCGTTCGTTATGCAAAAATTACTGATAGCACAAGGAAACGAGCGATTTTCACAATTCTGGTACATAAAACATTGGATCGTTAGTTTTATCGCTGCCGAAAGCAGCGTATAATCGAAAAATACCTCAAACTTTGCCGCACAAATTATCAAACTACAAATATATAATCATACATCATATCGTACATCGTACATCGTATCGTACATCACACATAGTATTAAAGTTCGAAAACAAAGTTTGGATGTTCGGATGTTCGGAAAGTGACGACACACAAAATTTTTTTTCTCTTGACGTCATCGATCTATAGTAATCTCAAATCAGCCAGCCGAATTCCTCAGTCTGGAAACAACCGCGCAGTAGAGCGGACGGATGAGAATTTCGCTCCGCAGATTTCGAGTACCGGTTTTTCTACCTCCTGGATCCCGCGCTCCGGGTCCGCTTCCTGGTTAACTCGAGTTCCAGGACAAGCGCTCCAGGTACGCTACCTTGTAAAACTCGACTTCCCGAACAAGCGCTCCGTAGTTTCTCTGCTCCAGGTCCAGTACCTGGTGAAACTTAACTTCCAGAACAAGCGCTCCGTAGTTCTGGCTGTCCAGGTCCTTGACCTGGTGACTTTTGACCTTCAGGACTAATTTTCCGTAGTTCTGGCTGTCCAGGTCCGTGACCTGGTGACTTTTGACCAAGCGCTGCGTAGTTCCTGCGCTCCAGGTCCGCTACTTGGTGGAATTCGACTTCCAGGACAAACGGTCCGTGGTTCTTGAGCTCCAGGTCCGTTACCTGATGGAATTCGACTTCCAGGACAAGCGCTCCGTAGTTCTGGCTGTCCAGGTCCTTGACCTGGTGACTTTCGACCTTCAGGACTAATTTTCTGTAGATTTGGCTGTCCAGGTCCTCCACCTGGTGGATCTCGACCTCCAGGACGAACGCTTCCTAGTTTTGGCTGTCGAGGTCCTTGACCTGATGACGTTTAACCTTCCGGACTAATTTTCAAGTTTACAAATTTGATTATTGAAAACGTCATATTTTTGATGTGAAACATCTATAGCCGCACGTAAAACAGATTTCTGGCGTGGCGACGCGTCGCCGTGCGCAATCGACTGTGCATTGTATACTCCCGGAGTGTATACAGTGTTTTGTTTTTGATGTGAAACATCTATAGCCGCACGTAAAACAGATTTCTGGCGTGGCGACGCAAGCCGTGGCGACGCGTCGCCACGCTATATGATGGTAGTACGGTGTGGCGACGCGTCGCCGTGCGCAATCGACTGTGCATTGTATACTCCCGGAGTGTATACAGTGTTTTGTTTTTGTTTACTACAGTACACATAACCTGTGTTTTACTTGAAAACAAATTATTCTGATAATAAAATGTCTGACAGTAATAATTTAGAGAGTGAAAGTGATCAGCCTCCTGCAAAAAAAGCAAAATCACCCGATGACACACTATCAAGTCATCAGTAAGTTAATTATATTTTTATATTTTAATTGATTATTAATTTTAATTAATTTTAATTTTTTTAAATTGATTATTAATTATAATTAATTTTAATTTTACAAAATAATGTCGATGTTTCACATCTGCCAGGCGTCCCGTGACGGCTCATTTTTTTGTTTTAGTATCAAACCAATATGCATGCTTCAGATAACATTTTGAATCGGAAAAGAAAGCCGAACGACCAGGATCAACAAATTGCAATTGGTGAATGGTTGGCATTGTATACATAGGAATATATGACAATAACGTCGTTCACTTAGAGCTAAAATTGTTGCGCGTAGTGTTTCAAATCTGTCAGCATTTAGCTGATTGTTCTGTGGTATTTTTTGATAAAATTTATTGTCATAAAATGACAATACGTTATACTTACATGCACGTGTAAACGTAATTTGTAGCATTATATAGAAAAAATCTTACGGGCAGATTCGGTTTGCGTCACATGCACGAAGACAGTGTTCATTTTGTATACTGTGAAGCAAATACCAGAATTTTTTGGGGAGTCATCGCGAGTCTCCCCTACAACTATGTCATCTTGTAAAACACTGGCAACGAGTAAGCGAACGCACGAGCACAAACACCAACTACACCAGGCATCCGACCCCGAGCGAGCTTTAGCGAGCGAGTGTTTTAAAACTAGTAAAGAATTACATGTGAAACCATTATCCAGCGTAAGATAATTTGGAGGTAACAAGACAAACTATATTAAATAAATACATAAGTAAATAAATATTTATAAAGCAGTTGCGTTACTGTGATACGATTTGAAGGAAAATGGTTACTCGTTGAGTGGAAAGAAGGTAAGGTATTCTTCACCGGCGTTGCACCCCTAATGTAAGGAGAGAAATAAGGAAAGAGAGAAAAAAGGCAGATAAAATAAGATGCTTCGTGGTTCGCGGACTTATCTAGTTGTAGAGTTGCAGGCGGGGAACCCCCATTGAATCGTAATTGGAACCTTGGGGGGTCTGACCAACGGCCGTGCTCAAGCACTCTCTCCCCGTACATGCACACATACGAATTCATACACGTATAACACGTGTATGTATACATCCGACGTCATCCTTACACGGAGAGTGTCTGCTCGGCACGAAAGGAATATAATAACCCGTCACGTTTTGTTATACATATCCAGTGGCTGCGACCGGAACGCGTGAGAATCGCGAAACCTCGACGCGCGAAATCGCCGGAAATATTCGGCCAGGCATTCGATTTTTCTTTCTTCTTCTTTCGTCAAATTATTCTCAACCGCGCGATTGTTAGAATCTGCATTCAAGAAATATTAACTAGAATGTTGTTGCGTGAGATGTTTAAATGAAAAGGCCAAAAATTCATAGTCAAAATCATTTCATAAATTGTTGCCTTTATTGCAGGCTGATCAATTTTTTTAATTTTTAACCAGTAGGATACTTTGTAAAATTAAATGCGCAAACGGCGTTCTTTTCGATTAATTTGCTAAAATTTTTCAGACTCGATGCGCGTGCACATGTAGTCGGTACGGAAATTGCTCGATCAAACGTTATAAACCAGAGGTATAATAAAGTGTAATACAACTTACAAACACGCACACACGCATCAATTATCAAGCCATTCTGCCCGAACAAAGAACCATCGTTAAGCTGACATTTAGCAGGATCGACGAAGCGTGATTTTTCACATATTCCGTTTCCGTTATACTAGGTGACCAAAATTTAAGCAAATTTTAATCACCGTTAATTCTTCGAGTACTCGGTTCCATGGTTTTTGAAAGTATTCAAGTCTAAAAGAAAAGTTATCAGCCATAGCAACTGTATACAATTAATGTCAAGGATGTTTTTGAAATTCCGATTCTTAGTTTCCTCCAATCTTATGCAAAATCCGGAACTCATTTCAAACAGAGTATAACTGACGTAACCCACGAAATGCGCTGTCTTTGTAATATAGATGATTTCATTATGTTCTCACACGAAAGAATTCAAAATCATGTTTCAATCCATGGACAGATCCTTTTCTCTCCGTTCATTTTCACCCCTCCGGATCATGAAGTGCAATTCACGATGCACAGAATCGCATCTTGCGCAAAAAATTAATACTTAAAGCTCGAGCCACCCTGTATCCGACGGTCTGTGAATCGCTTGTGGAGGGAAAGAGTGTCTGTTACACCTGTGCTGGCACCCTGACGTAGGTACCCGTAACCTGTTATACGTATGTCGCAAAGCGTATACCTTGTGTAGGTGGGACACGTTTGCCTGCATCGCGGATGCCCTCCATTCAGCACTGAACGACCGAGTCTCTCTAGAGACATTCAACGGCAGTTATATTCATGCGCGTGACCGATCGCCAATGGATTCCCGTGTTTCCTCGATTGTTTGCGATTTCGAACGACGCCAGCCGCGTTTGATCCGACCTCCACTGTTCTAAATCGTTCTACCGTTATCTTTTTTTCACCTCCTACCTTTACGGACCAGATCGTTACGATTTCACGAACGAAGAAGACCCCGCTCCTCTTCCTCCTCCTCCTCCTCCTCATCCTCATTATACACGCGCAAGCTGCTTTCCGAGGAACACGCGAAAGGATGTACAATAAATTCCTTTTCGACGTATGACACAAAGGATGATACCTGTTATACAAAAACCCACCGAAGGGATGCAGCCAATGTATTTTTATCCGTCCGTGTCGCCACTTTATCTGTTCAACATCGCGCAAAGCTGGCATTACCCGCAATGTGGTCTGTAATCAAGAGAAAATACGTTCAATTTTTTTTTTTTCCTTTTTCTTTCTTCTTCCTCTTTTGCTTCAAAATTTACTGCCTCAGTTGGACCATTCGGTTGAAAGATTAAAGGATTCTTAATGGCACTCGTATAAGATCTCTTTTCACTTCACCCAAGCCCCGGCTGTTTTCTGTATGTACGCGCTTTCGTTATTATACTCATTATCCGATTTCGTTTCTCATCGAACGAGTCGGTTTGCCTGTCGGTATTCTCCGATTGCCAAAAACAAATTATTCACCTTTGTCATTTTTCAGCTTAATTATCGCACGTAGCAGAAATTATACCTTTGTGCTACCTAACAAATGCACTCGTATCTGTGCACCAAAACGACCACGTCGTTCAACCGCCAAGTAAAAGTGCTGAAAAGCCGCACAGCGAGAAAATAATTTTCAAGACTTTTCAGGTAGCTTGCAATTCGGCAATGCGGGGTGTATGATTTTATTTCAGTAATAAAAAAATTACCGTCGATATAAATCGAAAGTTCGAGTTTCAGCTGCTGCCCCGTTCGGAATCTTCCGCATCTCGTAATAACTCAATTTGCACCTGCAAGTAGCGCTCTGACGTAGTACAAGTATTTTAATTAATTACAGCGTAATTAAGATACAAAAAAGTAGTCATTATATTCACATTTCTGCACAAGTTGTATGTGTAATACTCGACTGCGCTACGACCACCGCGTTAAACCCTGAAGCTACCGGGGAATGCAAACGAAATGCACACGAAAACGTTGCGTTCGTATACCTATAATATGTACCCGCACATTACACACGCAAACATTCCTAGGATACGAATTGCAACACCGAGGTGCAGTCGAGTCGAGATCGCAGCTTTCCGAGAACCTACCCTGTTCCACCACAGCTTCGTGCTTGCGGTGTACCAACGTCATTCACAATGTTGCACATCGTACACTCGAGGTATGCAGGCTGCATCTGCATCCGTGACGTGAATTATGCGCTACGCCCGGAATTAATTAGTTTCGTGTCAGTTATTTTCGAGTGGATAGGCATGCCGTGATTATGTGTATATGGACCGCGAGTCAACACTCTATGGTTCTTATGCAGGATCCGGGCTCGCGTCTAAATAATTAAAAGCTCATTTCCCGATTTTACTCGGAGAGGGGTTATTAATTATTCTACTTCGACGGAATCCGGACGTAAAAGCTTGGGTAAAATGTGATTATCGTGAGTTTCACATCTCGGGGATAGTTGAAACGCGTCCACCGAATGCCATGTGTTTTTTAATTTCAATTTAACGAGTATTATCAACGAATATTTGCAAGTAAATAAGCAACATTTTCGCGATCTGCCCGAAGAAAATGGAAGGTAATAAAAAATTCAATTCCTCGTGAACAAAAACTTTCGTGACGTAGGTACATAAATGCACAGAACCAAAAGAACTGCAATTTTGCCGACAAAAGATTAAGTGAATCGTGATTCTGATTCCAATTTTTAGGGACTTCGATTCTTGATACAAGTGAAGTTCCTCATACCGTACAGGAAATTAGCGAAAGTTGAAAACCAAAAACCGTTTGTCTCGACACTGTTGTGGACAAATTTGTGGGCGTGTCTTATCGCAGCTCCTCTGGTTTATCCCTGGAGAATTTCAATATAACCCAGGACCTCGGTACGCAAGGGTTGGTCCAATATGGGCGTCGCGACGCAGGCGCCGAATGCTCCCAAAACTAGACCGACTACGAGTTTCTGTTCGCCTGTTGTCCCACCGTTTGATTCGTCCGAATCGAGGCTCTAAGTGCCCTGCCATTAGCACCGACGGATACAACGAAAACAATTCCGAAATCTGCATGCGTGTTAATTTAACTTGTCCGGAACGCGGCCCAGGCGATGCCAAGGCGCCGTTCGAACGTCACGAACGTCCGGACGTCACCCGCCCGTCCGAGACACCCATGTCCGTGAAGGACACACGCGTATTTCCGCACCTCCGCCATCGTCCTGGTCGACCGCTGTACTAGGACCCCTAAAGCCAGGTAGGCGAACGGGTCGTTATAAAGTGTCTCACAAACTATGGGAGAAATGCTTCCGCCCCAAGCGTACTTCCCTGTTCCAAAAGCGAGCTCGTGCTTTGAAGCTCGATTTGGCATAACGCTGTAGCTGTTGCGGTTGTTAGAGTTTGCACGATCTACCGCTGTACGAGTCCTTTATGGTTTCAAACTTGCCTCGGAGTTGATTGAATGAAACCTTTCTGTAGTGGGGAGTGAACCCAATACCAACATCCACTGTCGAGTGCGTGGATGGATTTCAACCTTAATGAAACTTGACGAATTGACTATCGGAATTGATAATTGACACTGACTATATAAATATACCTATTAGTTGAACAACTTGATTCTGTGACTTGAACCTCTTGCGATTTTCCATAGTAACCTTACTGTGCCAATGACCATGAGGCGATCGGCTATTTATTCTGTATTGTCAACCTGCAGGTGTGTCGACCACGGGTGAATCCAAGAGGTAGCCACTCTGTCTTCGGCAGGGGTTCTAAGACGCCTCGGATCAATACGAACAAGGGTAGCTGCCGCCGCGAAGCTTCTCTACGTCTTATAGTTCCCGCATGTTCGTTTCCAGCACCCAAAGAGGGTTAATATCATTAATACGAGAGACTGCTGGGGAAACTCCGAAACCTTTCTTTCGTAACGTTATATCGCGTCCTTCTCGTTCACCCAACCATAAGAACGTTGCGAAAATGCGCGTGTTATTCAAACATCATTAGTTAGAAATGTTATCAGTAATTATTGTGCCTTTATTTTGTAACAAACTATTTTTCGATCCAACAAACTTGTGGGTCGTGTCCAATTTGTAATGACCTTTGATTAGTTTATGACACGTGTTTTATCACAATTATGAAACATTGGTGAAATAGTAATATTCATTCGCTACGACGAAAATCTTATCAATCGCGCTTTCTGCACTCCTTGCATCAAGGAGGATATTTACCCCCTAGTAATCTGGGCTGCACCAGGGTACTATGATTAGGAAAACGCATTTTCTCTGGTTCTAGGAGTTGCAGTTTACTTAGGCTGCTTGGCACGTGCAAAAGAGTCGGCAGCAAATTTTTCGTGACCAGGAATACATGGGGTGGATATTTCAGCATTTTTCCGTGGTGCATATACGTACACGGAAATTCAAAGCTACCTGCAGCATTGACAACTATAAAATTGAGCTGTCAGCTGGCGAAGCTGGTGACGGAAGTCCAAGTGGCAAACCGATCGTCAACGTCCCGTCATTCGTCAAGAAACGGGCGTTGGAAACATTCGTTGGACCAGGGCACCATGACTTTCCTGTATGCCATCCGTCCTTTTCCCCGCTATGAAAGACTGGCAAATAAGCTTTAAAGCGTCACCACTTTCATTGACTCAGGAAAACAGGATACTCGTACAAAACAGGCGGGAAAACATAGTTAAACGAGAAATATCGAACATGGTTGTAATTAAATATTGAAATGGTGAGGAAAAATATGTTATTCATATATACCGTAGACAACAATCATCGATTACTTTTCTTTCGTCTATCGGTCCATCTGGGTGCTTGCGAACCATCTATTTGCGACGTAGACGTCATTAAAAATTCATCGTAACATTTTATTAAACGGTTCATTTTTTTTTTTACACGATCAAATCCATACATCATGGAACAATCGTAAGCGGTGAGACTGAGATATTTGCTCTTCAAAGTATAACGAACGTAGCGGGTTTCATTATGCGTGGATAACTTGGTAGACGAAAAGATACAAATAGACGAAAAATAAGGAAACAACTATCGATTGCTTGAGTTAAACGGACATCAAAACGAAACGAAGATTTTACTACCAGGATCCAAGGACCGTAGCGAAGGTCATGCGTTAGATGGCCGGTTGTGTTGTAGCTGGCACAGGCGTGGTGAATGAAACTCCGCAATGCAGGTGACCACCACGTATATACTTACACCCTTAAGCCACGCTGTCGAGAATGGAACGCTACTTTATCAGGACTCGAGAAGTCCGACCGACCTTTCATATCCTCCCGTTTTTGAATTAAATATGAGGGCTCATTCTCGAGTTTGGCGTTGCCTCGCAACCTAGCGTGCTCAGGGGGCGCATCAAAACAAACTGTACGTTAAAGTAACAGGGATCAAGAACTACAATGAAGGATGGAACTGCAGGGAATGAATGTAGCGGAGTTCGATCGAGCCTAGGTGAACAATGCTGGTCGCCAGGACGCCAACCAGATCGTAGACTGAACTACCAGGGCTTGAGGAACAGGGTAGTTCGCTTGTGCGGCAGGATGGCTTTGCCCGGGTCAACCGACGCGACCACATCTACGAGAAAGGATCGTCAAGACGAGTATCGTGCCCTGTTTAACAGGACGCGAGAAACCCTTCGAAGGATCTCCCCGGCAAGAACAACTGCCTTCCACTTCACCTTCACCCAGGACCGTACAAGTATGTGCTACGAGCGTTTGGAAGGACGCGGAGTCAAGTAACATACTTAGTTATCAGGGACCAAGAAACGCCGAGAAATTCGCACAGGATTTTAGGGTCCTTGCAAAGTGGGGCCACCAGCTGCTATTTTCAGGGGATCTTTACCAATAGCTACGCCTTGGGCTTTCCGAACGAACCCCAAAGGGTAGATTGTTATTGGAGAACAGGATGTGAGAAGTTGAAAGGATACACGTTTCATTTGCTCAAACTGACCTATGGAATAACTACTAACATTACCAGGTTCGACCAAGCGAGTCCTTGCTGTCTGTTCAGCTGCCAACTAGATGAGTGCGAAGGCGAGAAGCATCCCCGATTACCAGGACTCGAGGAATGCTTCGAGGAATTCTATGGATTTTTCTTAGCGCGAACCGGGTTTCAGCTTTTCATATTATCGACTAGAGTGAAACGGTAGGAAAATGAGAAGCACGCTAAAATATCAGGATCTAAGAAATGCTACGAAAGATAGAAGCACCGAATGTGAACAAGTCAATGATCTACCCAAGTGTTGCAAATACTCGTATAATTCCGACAACGAACATTCCGACCTACCAAAATACCAAAACAAACTTCATCCGTTTTTCGAAAATGTAGACAGCGTTTCGAATGGAAAATGAATTTCTTATATTATATAGCAAAAAAATTTTTAAAATGGTTCTCACATCAAATGTACAAAAAACTTGGAGTCAATATCGAACTCAACGTCTCGAAAACCGATGTAATGTTACAATACAGGATAGTCCATTTCCGTACCAATTTCTTTGGTGTTGATTGCAGATTACATTCCTATAAAGTTAATAAAGTTTTTCAGTTCCTTTATCAATAATTATTAATCAATTATAACAAATCCGTGCTGGTCTGAAATATCGAATAGCTGTTTCCATTGACCGGCATTTTTCTCTGTCATATTCAAAGCAAGATAAAGATTTAGATAATTATTTCCCGTGCCCGAGAGTAAAGTCTCGAATGCTTTCGAGTTTTGTCTCAAGAAATCCGGTGAGTAAAACTTGGGAATCGCCACCTCTATTGTAGCCACTTGAAATCGTGGTATATGCCATGCGCGACGGTGAAAATAATCGACGACTTAGCACCAGTATTATTATTATAGGTATAAAAATAAGAAATCTTAAAACCAGCGAATGCCATCTGATAACAGGTTTCCATGAAGATGAAGCAACACCAATGAAAGGAGGCTCCATTGAACTGCTAAGATCCTGGCAGATTTTCAAAAAAACTCCACGTGTTGCTTCTCTGCTGTACACACATATCATTTACAATACGGATCGATTACGGTCAAACGTCTGCATAAATTGCATATTGCGGAAACGGCGTGTACAGTACACCGCAGCTGGATACAGCACACATTACGGTCATGCTGTCCTCGCACCAATCTTCATTCCAACTTCTTCAGTCATATAGAAACCTCGGAAAAGACCTCCACCGGAGTCTATATCCCTGAACCCAAACTTCCTGTTTCCTCGTGGTTCTTTAACCAACAGTATCGCTTTGAGCCAGGAAATGCGGTTATCCTTTACTCGCACCGGAAACAGGAAGGAGATACATACATACAATACGAACATCCTCTTTCATTCTGCTTTCCTGGCACAAGTATCTGTGACCGCACGTGGCTGGTTCCTCAAATTTCGAATTACAAATTACAGCTCATTATTCCCCTGTCCATAAAAAAAGTTGGCGACCGTGATGAATTGAAATACCGTATCCATTTATCTGTGCACGTGTATATCGTGAGGGTAAGCTGTAAAAACAGCTAAAGCTAAGCTCAATTAAACACACAATTAACTCGTGATTTTCTCACATGAAAATGTAAATATCTCGAAGAAGAAGATAACGATGTGTGTTTCAGATCATGCCATAACCGCGGAGATTCGAAGTACATCTGTATCAAGTCCTTCAAACAAGGGGCATATTTCCAGATCAGGGTTGCATGGCGGGTACGAACGCTGGTTACGTATATTCTGGGAGGGACGAAGTAAAGCCAGATCGATTCCCCTGAATCCTGGCAGTAGAAACAAATCCTCACAGCTTCTTGTTGCTGTTGTAAAGTGTAATAGTATTTTCCCTTCATTCCCTCTATCTTTATTGCCTATCTTTCTCAAGTCCGGTCATAATTGTAGATTTCAATATTTCTTTACCAACATAATATGTCCCATTAATATTCACCATTCCTGATGCTGATTTTTGCACTGTTGATTGGATACAAAATATTCTAACACCCATGATCAAGTTTATGCTTGGCAAATAATTCATCAGCATCGAATATGTGAGTGTGATTGAAAATTTGAGTTTTAACTTGAAGTACGGAAACATTGGATTTCTCTTTCAGAATTCCAGGAGGAAAATGAGCTCCCACGCAACACTTCTGCTAACTCCGTTAATTGCCTCAAACGCGAAGCATATTTCCGCACCAAGATTTCATAACGCGCGGCTGGTGGACGAGGACGAGTTCGGTGCACGAAGCCTCTTGAAAATGATGCCATCCTGGGGCTGGTGCCCTCCGGGTAGCGTGCGCGTCGCATCGTTACCTTTCCATAAATTTTTCCAAGCTTCGGGTCGCCTTTTGTATCAGGATGCCATGTTAGTAATTTCGACATCGAAATCGCTCACACCTTCGGCTAGAATTGGACACAAGATACTTGAATTAACAAGACGTTACCTGCAAGCTCAAAAATATATTCGTAATTATGCTTATTGTGTTCGAAATTCGTGATTTAAATAAAACGTTAATTAGTGTTTGCATAAAGTCTTGCAAACGCTGTTCGTGATTGCATATATTATTTTATATCGCTAATTCAAAGATTGAAAAACTTGTAAGAGTTCGCTTGCAAATGCCGGGGAAACGGCGAAAAGTATTTAGGTCAATTTATAACGACCCTGCGCTAGGGAAGAATAAAAGAAGTAACGTTAGAGCAAATGAAACCGGCTGCTACTTCTACGCGTTGATGATTGCCGTGGGCTAGGCGCCACCGAAATCGCTGACGTGTTGTTACGTCAGCTCCAAGGGGTGTTTCACCCTTGTCGACGACTCCTCGCAACCCCGTCGACGATCGACGATTCTAGGTCGACGTCGATGCTGCCGCGTGACGTTTGACACCCTCACCGCCACGCAACGCGTTGCGGTAAGTGACGTGGCGCGGTTCGGATGCCTAGAGTGCCAGGGGAGCAAGAAACGAGGCAAGTTCCCTACGCCGCCCCAAAGCGAGGGTGCGTCGAAATGTAGCTCGTACAAGTTAATATCAAGATTAAAATCGAAGATGTTCATTGTTTCCTTCAATTATTTTACGTCAAGCATTCTGTTAAACTGCAAATGTAGCACTATAGAGGAACAACTGATTCCGCTCTCGTAATTTATTATAAGTACACGTCATAGCATACATATTTAATTATGTTCATACGCCAGAGATTTACCAGTTTGCAATGGATTGAACGTACTTGACGAATTAAAAACTGGAAGACATTTCAAATGACATTGCGAGTAATTGGAAGACTTCAAGTAACTCCAGAAATCCTAAATGCTTTAGCTGAACGAAATCAGAAATCGCTTTACACGAGTTCTCGTCAAGTGTACGTCTTGCGGACTGCTTCACCCTTGGGTCGCAAAACGCAAATTGGCATATGGTCTGACAAAAAAATTTTGTAGTGGAAAAACGAAATCAAAATTAGATGAAATCGAACCAAGATATTTGTGCGGTAGTCGATTAAATCACTAAATCAAAGACACTTTCGCTTCTGGAAATCGGATGCCGTCGAATACTCGAGGATCTATTTCATCGTCGGGGTCAAACTCGATGTCCTCCGCGTTGATATCTCGGGCTCGAGCTGGAACTCTGGGTGGAGCACATGGAGCAGGTCTCATCAAACAGGCCTCTGTCAATTCACGTACGGTTGACGCTGAACCAGACCCGTCGATGATGGTCGCCGAAGCTCCCGCATAATTCATCATGGCTGTTACGTTATCTTCGTACTCTTTGATCTATAGAATCAAGAAAGGGTCAGAGAAGATTGACCAAAAACAGTTGTGTGATAGAATATTTTCGCAGTGAATTTATCGATCCGTGAATAGAGGTTTCCGGTATTACCTGTCGTTCTACGTTGCTACGATAGTCTTCCGGATGTGCGGCTAACTGGTCGATTTTTTCTTCAATAGAATTGTCGGATGTTAGATTGTGTTTGCTACCAGTGTACATGTTAACACGACGTCCAAGTAGCCTCTGTTTGCATGTGAAAGAGTCAACGTCCAAAAATATGACCCTGATGAATTTTCCGGTATGAGAGGATATAATCAGACAAATCAAAGCTCATCGTATAACAAATAATTCTACTTCAAATTATGAATTTCGTTTGACGCAGCAGTCTGTTTTGACTAAGAAAGGAGAATACGTTGCCTTGAGCATATCGGCAATTTGTTGAAACTTAAATCATTACTTCGTGGGAATATTATGCCTACCGATTTGGCGGTGTAGCCAACATGTCAAGTAGTCGGAAATCCTGCTCGTTGATGGGATACCCGGTCAATACCCAGCCACGTTTCATGCACTCGTAGTCAAGAATATATTTCTGCACATAATCGCGTTTACTTCGTAAATGACACTATTTTTCGTATACAATAGTAGAATGAAATTTGACCTGAAAAGAAACTAACACAGTCACTGTTAATACAGTAATAACGATGCATAACATACTTCAATAACTTGCACCCTGGTTTCAGGCGTGGGTCTCTTGCCCCAGGCGTATTCGATCATTCTCAGAGTTTTACCTAACGGCGAGTCCTGCATACGTGCCTGCTGCAGGATTTTTTCAAAATCAACTAAAAGGGAATCATCTCAAACAGTTCTTACAATCGAATTTATCTTTCGATGAATAATACACACAGTTACAAGGAACGTACAACATTGTGGAAAAAGTCAAGCTGTTCTCACCATGGACAAGATGAAACCGTTGGCAAAGGTGTCTAGCGACAGTACGACTGCCGGACCCTCGAGAACCGATAATAGCTACCCGAAAAATCGATGGTGCCCCACAGTGTTTCCTCATTTTCGCTAGGATAGCGCAGTCCTTTGCTAGCTCTTCAATACTTCGGTCTCCAACGTCAACTTCCTGTAAGGAAGCTTTTAAATTTTGACCGAACATTATCTACGTTAAATACTAACGATCAACGAGTCTGAGTACGCGATTTGTAGACCACGAAGGTGTTTTTCGTACGCGCGTTGCTCCGGGGTTAAATAATGAACGCTACGGCTCTGCTTGGACACCTGGAAGTCAGTTACCATGTCACCATCTTCTCTGCAGTCTAGAACAAGAAGTTATTTGTGATTTAAAAGTTAAAATATGAAAAGTGATACGAAATATCGTAACAGCTAATTGTACGACAATGTACCTAATGACCGAGTAGGGTTGATCTGTAAGACGTGTGTGGGGATAATACCGATACGCTGAAAAGCTTGAGCCTCCGCTTTCGTCCTCGGTACATCTGTTACACGTGCGGTAGAACAGAATTACGTTAGTATATATAGTACTGTTTCAATATACCTGATTTTATTGTGTAAACATAGTTCATCTTACCTACGAGAGTCCAGCCGGAATCATTCAGCATCCCAGTTCGAAGTATGTTCTTCAAATTCCGCGCGAAATCTTCGGCGTTGGCACAACTGAGATGCATGCACTAAAAGTACAATTTAATAATGACATAGAAGTATTAAGGTGAAAAAAAAAAATACTATGAAAATTCATTAGCGTATTACATCATTGCGAATATACAGTAAGTACAAATTTAAAAAATTTACCGTTGACGTAACTTGATGAATGTCACTAATGGTTATGGGCCGGACGCCTAGCTCCTCTTGTAATGCTTCGGCGAGGCGCATCTTATCTGGATATTAGATTAACCATCAATTAATCGCAGATCCATTCACAGTGGTGAAGTAAATAATCCGTAACGCCCTAAAATTTATTTTCGAATGTTCTGTATTCTGTATCCATATAATTTTCAATCTCGTTGAACTTTCTTGTAGATTCTGTTACTGAAGTGTATGTCATTTTCGGATATTTCGAGTCTATAATATAGTTGAAATACTTACATATGCAGTTGCTGTTGAATGATAGAAAAGTAATTAATTGTACAGATAAAAATCATTTCAATTAGCTATTGTTTCTTTACAAAAATTTGTCATAATTCTGTTGAGCGAATATTATTACCAAAGTCCGGTGGGGCAAGTACGATTATTCTAGGGACATCCCGATTCAGTGCGGCATGCTGAATACATTGCTTCAGATAGCTGATATGATCATCTGGCCTTTTTATTAGTAGCTCTGTTGCGAGTTCCTGTCATTTATCACATGCATTCAACCGATTTATCAACCATGTGACAGTGCTTTATTTAATTCGATTTTAAAAAAATTATCGGTGTAATCGAAGGTGTAATTAACCATTGCCATCGAGAATTATTAGACATACAACCCCTTCACAGTTTGCTTGTACATAATTTATGTACATAAATTGTAACTTTGCTTACGTGGAAGAGTTCGTAAATGCGATGCTTTTCCATGTAGGGAACAAATCGCGGTGGAATTATCAAGTTACGCTTGATTGCATCAACGGTACCGAGCATTTTTTAAAAGAATTTTTAGACCTACGTTATCTATTTTATCGAGGTTAATTGTTTTTCATACACGAAGAAGAAGTCGTTAAATCCGTCACACGTACGTGGCGATGCAAACAATACGCCTATAGGATAAAAACGTACTTCCGAAATCAGTCCTATTCAAAACAAGTTCAAATTTTGTCAAGATTCTCACCATGGTCAGCGCCAGCGACAAGTTGCGGTCACTACAGCGAACTAACAACCAGAGAACCAGAGCTAGGAATCTAGAGAACGGAAAATAGCCACGGATGGCCTTTCGAATGAATCGTGAAGTTATCGTACGTTCGATGGTATATTATCACTCATTTTCAAAATGGCTGCGAAGAGTGGTGGTGTGGTCGAGTGGGCCTCAATAATAAAGCCTATTTTAGCCGCATCTTATGGATCATTCAATAAAAACGAGATCATTGAGCTTGTCAAAGCGATAATCAAAAGGTGAGTAAAATAGTTTTCATAGTCAGGTTAGTAATAACGACGTATCTGCCGTCTGACTGATCAACCAAGTGACAGCACGAAAATGGATACTTGCCGTATCGAGCGTATTTTTATTGATCAAAAATTTTCTATTATTTCGCAGTGATGCTGAATTTTCAACGCACGATGAACAGTACGATGCCTTCTATACGTCCTTTGCAGCGCTGGCTGCTGATTATATCGCCGGAAGCGCTAGTACATGTGAGTTTTACCAGTCGCCTAGCATATTAATACCTGCAAATATCTGTCTAGCCAAATGTCTTGCACACACATACATCTACATGCACGATTGCTCGTCGCATACAGGAAAAATGTATAGCTGCACGAATAGTTCCCACCCTCACTTAAGCTTGCATCTTGTATTAGTTCGCTTTTTCAAATGATGATAGCCTGAAATACCACTCGTTAATAACATGGTCAATACGCGTCTGATAAGTTGGAAAATGTTGACGATTTCTCCAAAGTTGATATTTGTAACGTTATTCTAACAAAGAATTGAAAATAATTATTACATTGCTATTCTGGAATTACTTGAGAAATTTTGCAGTTGAAAAATAAGTCTGCTCTATTTTATTTACGCTGCTATATATTGTTTACTGCATTGCACACTATTCTCAAGTAGCAAATAAGGATGATTCATGAAATTCCACCGTCACATTAATATTACGAACTACAATCTCAAGAAATTTTATGTTTCATAACCAACGATAATGTGGTATGCCTAGTTTCAGAGTACGCAACAAGAAACAGCAGGAAATTAGCTAATGCAATGGTTTTTGACAATACTATTGAATCGCATTTTCATAATGATACTCAGAAAAATCGGAGCTTTTTCGATTCCAAAAGCTTGCTAATGCTAAAGATATTTTTTCTAAATGCTGCTCAAATACACTGTATAACTTTATGTTCCTGTGTACTTTTTTTTTCTTGACTCATACCCCTTAGAACACACTCTGACATCAATTTTCTTATTTTACAGTGTCGAAGAGTCAAATTCCTACAGTTTGGCAAGCATGCAGAGTGCTGCTTACCTACTTGATCGGGAGATTGCCTCAGTCACAGCTTGCAGATGGGGCACCGACCATCCTAGTTACAAAGCAGTTGCTCCTTCCTATCCGTGCACTATGCATGGGACAGTCCCTATTGACCAAAACAGAGGAAATTACACTTATCGCTATCATGAAAAATGCAAAATTGCCCTCACACATTAAAACATCACCTTCGACTGGAGAAAAAGAAAGTTCACCTCAACCAATCAAAGAGTCGAAACGAGCTCGTAGTGATCTCTCGAGCAGTATTCTTGAACAGCTGACTACACCCCTCCAGGATTTTGTACCTAGTGTAAATATTGCAAGCGAGGCAACGTCGAATACGGCAAATAAAATTAATTCAGAGTCAGTTAGCAATGACATTAATGCAGATGCCAAGGTCAGTTTAAAAATTTATTTGCTAATTGAGATTCTGCAATAGAAAGTTGCATGTAAATTATTGTTTTACAATGGTTTTTTGACGTTTGTATCATAACTTGATACATAAATGTATGATGTAATTCTTTATTTTTAGATGCTATTCATATCCAACAACATTAGCACTCTTCAGAGCATGGGTGCAGGAGACACACTGCTGGATATGTGTACAAATCTTCCATACTTATCTCGATACACACGGAAGTATCAAACTTACCTAAACAGAAAAGGATTTTGTCTTCCGTCCAATCATTCTGAGGCCCATACAATACGGCACAGTTTACACGCAGTTGTAAACGATATCAATATCGTGCATAGTCTAGTATCGCTGCCCGTTCTTGAGCCATTAACATCAGCCAAACTTGAGAAATTGTCATTACTGACAATGTCCTGTTTGTATTGCTCAATTGCTAATGCCACGGCATCAAGTATTGTTGGGATAACGAATGCAGTATCTCCGAAATGCAGCACTAATACTTCAGCAAATCAGCAAGGAAGTCAAAGTGGAAAGAGCACAGAAGAAGAATATGACGCGCTGGCTATTACAGTTGTTGAAAAGAGCTTAGAAATTTTCGGGATCGTTTCTAATGTTATTAAATACAGCACACGTGCTGGTGGACATGTAAGATAATTTCAATGCAAATTTTGCATCGTCTTAATGAAATAATTACTTTGAAATAATTTGTGAAGAAGGTCGAAATGGATAGAAGATTAGATTATTTCCAATGTACCATGGAAAGTTTATTGTGAATGACTACACTGTCATGTATCTTCTTTTTGATGGAATACTTGCTTAATTTCCATACCTGTTTCAGATATTACAAAATCATCTCCTGATTGGGGTTTGGTTACTAGTAGCAGGTTTGCAAGCCCAGCTTTCTGTAAGCAGTTTGAGCACGGCTGATAAAGGAAAAGACGAAAAGGGCAAATCACCGAGCAAATCAAGAGACGGAACTGGTCGTATAAACTTAATGAAAGTGTAAGTTTGTTATATCAAAATATTGTATCAAACATGCATGTTTTCTTCAAATGAAGTGGAAAATGAAATCTTGTTTTCCTAGACAACAAGGATTCGGTGTTCTTTCTGTGGCTCTTGCCTCTCATGCTCTCACTTTAATGAGCGCACTATTAGAGGATGTCTCAGTGGAAGCAGGACCGGACCGTCCCCCAACTCCTGAACCTGCACCATTGGACATTTTAGCTGTTGCTACAGCCTTGCAAAGAGCTGTTACTTTCTTGCAAGCGGCACCACTGAATCATCTTCTCTTTTACTTGGCTACCATCAGTTACAGAAAGGTGAGGTTTAGCTTTGACTAATCTCAGATAATTTGCAGTGTAACTTTTTCTGTAAATATTTTACTGATATACTATTTACACTGTGTTCTAGTAAAATATTTCTCTTCAAAACCCTGTACTAATTTCTTAATTTTTCCTAAACATTGTATAATAATTTGAAATACAATTGTACAGATTATTCAGTATTCAACTGTAAGGTATGTGCATGTATATTTTTTTTGCAATTGAACTTGAACATACTTTGCACACCCAAAACGGGAGGTCTTCCATTTTAAATGTGTCATTTGCTTACTAGTACTGCTTTCAAATAAAAGTCAACAGCAAGTACAAGATTCTGTTGTTCAAACTGGCATTCATACATGAGAATTACTGTATTGTTCAGAATATAAGCGGAGGTTTTTTTTCGTTGACAGCACCCACCAAAATCGTGCTCGTCTTATACATGAATTCATCTTATATGTGGGTAACTAAGAAAAACACTTAAATACTATCCCAGAATTGGAGGTCGCCTTATATGCAGGGTTGTCTTATACTCGAATCAATATAGTTTATTTTTTTTAGTCTCAAGCTGACTAACTGGTTTATTATTGTTCTATTATCATAGCGTTTTAAGATATCCATTTTCAAGTACGAAGGCCGTAAATGCTCGCTGAAATATAATTATCCTAATAGAAAAAAATATCGACAAATTATTTTTACAGGCATGCACTCTCAAAAGAGTTCAAAAACATCCATTTGAAGGTGATACCTTGAGTCAATCTGATTCCACTACTTATTATGAAGATCTTTTGAGTTGTTCAGATGAAAGCTCAACTGATGAAGGTAATGTATGCACACTCAATTGACTGTATGCAGACTGTATGCAATGTTAGTTGCATATAATTCTCTGTACTCCACATTCCCCACTGGACGATTTTTTAAAATCAACGTGATGAATAGAATGTGCTTAAAAAATACCATTTAATTATAACTGATTCACAGTTAATATACGCTTTTATAGTGTTTTATCATTTAACAAGATGTCCATCTTGATCAGAATTGTTTCAAATAATTTGTAAAAAATAAGTATACTTGAAAATAATTTAAAAAAAAGATAATTATAATTGTACATTATTATCATAATATACAATTATAATAATCATTTTTTAAAACTATTTTTAATATAATATAATATACAATTATAATAATAATTGTTATTAACAGTTGGCAATTTACAGTTTGAATGTGAAAGTATGATATACGAGATTCATTTTATCAAGAGAATTTATCTCATTGCCAGAGTTGACCTTAACTTTCATTTTTGAGTAAATGAAACCTCATGATTTGTACTTTTTAAACCTATTTTGCCAATTCGTTGCTGCTATTTTCAAAGTGTGGTATACCATAAAGAAATAGAACTACCAATTAACGGCCTATTGTTTCATGAATGTACGTTTTCACGATTTAATCACGAAATCGAATTATTTCAGAAAAAAATTTCGCACTATCTTATCTGTAAACTTTGCAAGTTATTGTAAAGTGAAACATGGTAAAGTCTGGAATCATACAAGCTTGGCTATTAAATTGATTCACCAAAAATATATCTTGCAAGTTTTTCCGTGCTATCATTTCTAATCAGTAATCTCAACTCTTGTCCTGTCTGTCCACTTACTAACGCTATGGTGTATGTTCACCACGTAGAACAAACTGTTATGTCGGTAGAGGAGGACAGCGAACCTATCCTGGGACTCTGGTTTGAGGAAACTTTTGCGCCGTCCGATGGTTCACCTACAAGTACAACCAAAGAACCGAATAATGAGACGAACACTGAGAGAACTACAACTGCAATTGTGCCTGACAATCGAGAGCCTCACGGAGTATGTTTATGTGTACCTGCAGAACTTAAAACAATGTGCATGATTTACTGAATACATTTTCACATATTCTTATTCCGTTATTGCAGTACATATCTTTGGCAACACAAATTTTTCAATTCATGAACCAACACCTCATTGGCAGTCGGAGTCTGTACATTCGGGAATATGTTGTGCACGGCTTAGTGGAACAGCAAATGGTTATCCTTGCAGCAATCATTAGAGACTTGGACCATGAAACTGCTAGAACCGAAACAGGTATTAAAATTTTGTTTACCTCAACTTTCAGGCACAGAGCATAGTTTACGCTAGTAGTAGCAAATTGAAAATCTCAAATTTGCTCTGAGTTACTTGACGTGAAAATAATCCACTAATTATGTAATTTTAAATATGTAATTATTACAGGAACTATATCAGTCTTCTATGGAGCTACTTTAGGCGCAATGTATTCTGAGTTTTCGCAAGCCCTTAGCCGCTACACTCATAATTTACTAGCCCGGAATACTCTCAGCGAAGCACTGCAGAATACTTTGCTTCATCACTTAGGCGTTAGTCCTTGGTCGACTGAGAATTCCACGCCATCCTGGCCACTGCAAGTTTATCCCAGAACCTTGAGTGTTTTGGCACAGGTATTTATTCATTGTTTTTAGATCGAATCATAACATGGTGATCGCCTAAGTTGTGTCTATTAATCACTACCACTATTCTCGTCAGATTTTATTGTTGAAGCCACAGTCTGAGAAGGAAGCTGCCTGTATAAGCATTTGGCACAGACTGGTTACGACCATGGTTGAAAATGTTTGCAATCCCCCAGCTACATTTGAGACTGAGAATGAGGGTGAGATAGCATCTTTGGTTGTCTGTTTTTGCTACGTTTTTCTGCTCCAATAATTTTTAAATTTTTACGTATTTTTTTTAGATTTAAACGTAGAGCACGCTCAGCTTGTACTCTTTTTGTTTCACTCATTGAACCTGATGCAAAAAAAATCCGTGCTACTGGTGACTGGAAGTGGAGCTGTCCGATGTAGCGAAGCGGTCAAAATTCCCATGAAGGACTCGCAATTGTTACATTTATCTCGGTTACTGCTTTTACTTGAATACATGATGAAACATCTTTATGACGCTCCGCCAACACTACTTGAACAGGTAAACAGTGAAACTATGGACATTGTTTCAGTTTAATATTATTCTCAGATATTGAGGAAATGCCATACACATTGCTGCATCTGACAGTTGAGCTTTTTTGGCTTGCAAGTGCCAACCGATGTTAATCTATCTTTATCACTTTCACTTTTTCCGTTTTTCTCTTTACTCGCAGTCACTCTCTTATAATTTTCTAATTCTTTCTGGTGATTAACATTAACTTGTCAGATGCTAGAACAATCTGAGTTTACTAAAACTTAGCGAGATAACAGGGCCACCAGGTTGAAAGTGCCAACTGTGTGGTAGTAATCACCTCGTACATTTCCATAGGTAAACATAAATGCAATAAATCGGCTTGACCGAGTCATGACTGGGCAGTATGTGTTTTATTTTTTTTTTTTTAGAATCATCTTCCTTTGATTCATGCGATATTACATTTGCTTGAATATTAGTAAACTTTAAATTCAAATTTGATTTTATACCTGTCAGGTTCAATGGAACTTATTCTCGGCAACGAGCTTAGTCTCAGATGCTAAGGAAGGAAACAAACAAGCATCCAGGATATATACGCCTTGGAAGGAAATTGAAGATAACTATCGCAAATTTGGCCCGCAAGATGAATTTGCGATGAAGCCTCGCTTTTACAACCTTACGGCAGCAGATTTCAATAATCAAGATACACCAAAACTCGATGGATTGGTAAGTGCTACCTATACTCGAAGTTCATGATTTTTTGTTTGGTACTTGTTACATGCAATCTTTCATTTGACAGGCTTGCAATTTTGTGCTTGGAACCCCAGATAAATTAAAGTATCCACTTCTTGTTGACGCCTTGATTGACATCTTGAATGTGATCAATCAAACAAGCATGCTTCAGAAACCAGCATCTGAAAATCAGGATAGAATGACTTTTACAGGATTGTGTGCGACACAGTACTGCTTTTCAATCTGCTGGAGGTATGTTGACTGAAATACAGCCGAAATAATAGTTATTATTGTAAACAATTAGACATAATATGATAATGAATTTGTCTATATTTGATACTATAGGTTGCTTCTAATGTTGCCACCTTCAACACCATATATGGACAAACTTGCCTTAGGTGAAGAGATTCCAGCAAGTCCAATGCTCCTGCATTCTCTGGTTTGGGGACCTAGAGCTGCATATAAAACATTTACTGGATGGATGAAGGTGAGTTGTTATAAATAACTGGTAAAGTCTTAAAATTTTCTCATCGCATTATCTGGTTGACATGAATGCCAACTCGATGCAATTTGTCTTTATGTGACAACACTTGTTTGGAAAAATAGATATTTATTAAAGAAATTTCATTTTTGTTTCACTAAAGCGAATCGTTTTGCAACATCTGCTAACAAAATCCAGTGAATGTTAATTTAAAGTGGCAGTACTGTGTTTAAATTTTACACATTTTTTTTGGCCTGTGCAGAGCCTTATTTCTGTGGAATTCTATATAAATATTTCTTTCTCAACAGGATTGTTTGGTAAAACAAGGCATGTATACCCAATACGCTGAAAACCTATTAAAGACCGTTTCATCTACAGTTAATTCATTAAAATATGATGTCACTCTGGCAAAAAGTTGCATTAACACGTTAAAACCCGAAATAAATCCAACTGATAAAATAATGTCAAGAGCATCTCTACCAAAGCTTAGCTCGCTTTATATTCTGGCTGCAGTAATTGGAAAACTACAAGTTCTCATGGATGAGAGCGTTTCTAAAAGTCCATCTGACAATATTGAGGCCTCCAAGTAAGTGCTTAGTATATACTCAAATTTATTATTTCGAATATTTTTTTTTAATGCTATTTTAATTTGCCAAACACTTTCTATTTCATTACGAATTTTACAATTTTTACAGAAGCCCTCAGACACCGGAATCTATTACATCTAATATCAACAAAATGGTCGTGGACATATTGCCTCACATTCTATCATTGACAGAGGCTATTTTGGCTTCTTGTAGATCTAGTCTTCTTTATCAGATACACGAAGCTTCCGAACCAGCTGGCAAATATACACTTTCAGACTATTTAGTCTTGGATGGAATTATTTGTATTGCTGGCGGTAGTTGGGCTATGGAACCTTCATTGGTATCTTTGTTACCAAACAGTGTTCGAACTGTGCTAGATAAATGGAAAGCTATAAGTGTGCCAGACGTACCATGGGTAATTAAAACTTCAATTCCTAAACACTACTATCAACGTATTAAAAGTATTACAAATATGGATGGTTAGATTATAATTTTTCATCTACTGAAAAAATCAACAAGTCTTATTCGTTTGGTAGTTAACGAGACTAAAGTTTATTGCGTCGTATAGAAATTATAGGTTTCAGAATTTGTAAGACGGAAATTTTTCAAAACTTGTAAAGCTTAATCTATAAAAAACATTTGTGGCTGTATCTTACCTAGCAAATTTCATTTGTTATTGCAGAATACCTATGCAAATGATATTATACCAGCGGAAAGTTATATTCTGGCAACAGTGAATCATCATATTGGTTCACTATCAGAATATAGCACTTTCTCTATCAATCCTTCGCTGAAAAATTTACTTCTTGCACTAGTCACTTTCATCAGAGAATACATTATGTAAGTTGAAATTTATAGCACTCAATCAATGCTAAGTTCTGTTAACGGGCGCTTACTTTTGTTGAAACTATTAAGCAAAAGACGTCAATTACAATTTATTTTCATAGGAAAACTCCAGAGTCGTCAGAAATTCGGTCTCGGGCTATGGACATTCTGATATCTCTGACAATGGATGTGCGTACTGAATACCTCCAGGAAGCAGCATCCCAAACATTGGGTAGACTTATCGGTGACTGTGAAAATGAAGCTAGACAGCTGCGTGAACATCTGTTTGTACTGAATCATACCTATAATTTGATCGTCGAATATACTAGCAGCACACAAGATGTCATCAAGTAAGAAATTTTATGCACCCTTTTGTATACTGTGTAAATGTATACAGATGATCATTTTCAGATGATAATTGAATAAATTTTTCATTTTAGTGTTTCCATTGATGAAAAAATCTTGAAACAGTGTATCAAATACTGGGAGCAACTCTTGGATAAGCCAGTTGGATGTAAAGCATTAGATACATTTTTCACTCCAAACACAAACACTACTCTGGTTTCGGTTTTGTTATCTGTTTCCTCGCCCCAAGCCTCACAGCAATTCAGTACTGATGTTCTTCACTTCTTCGTCAAACTTTTCAAAACAGGTAATAACATTTGTTCACTTGGTTGGATTTCGATCAGAAATTTGTTTAAGCATCTTAAATTACAGAGACTTATAGTCTTACACTTTGTAAAGAAAAAAAAGAAAAATTTAGGGTTTCACACTTTCAAGGGGAACATTTATTTAAGTTAAAATATATTGATGTGATTTTAGCTGAAAAATCAAGTGACAGTTCTTTGGAGCGTTTATGCAGTTCGGTGTCAAATCTAGCCAATGTTGAAAGTGAAAAACTACAGGCATGGCTGCGTCACGTTATATTAGGAGCAACAAGTGTTTCACCTAGTGCATCATCCACTAACGTGCAAACGCCCACTATAATTACTGCAACTGCGTGAGTTTATTTTAAATATCCCTCTTCTTCAGAGGAAATAACATTTAGACTTCCAATTGCGAATGCTACACCTCGTTATTTATGCATGATTTTCTAATATCACTATATCATTTAACATATTTTTAGATTGGTAGCGGTCAGTGCTAATGCCGAGGATACTCAAAAAACTGATGAAGCTAATAATGCTCCTAATAATGAACAGAGTCAATGGACAGTAGCACAAGTTGCATCTACAAACAATACTCAATCTTCCAGTTCCACCGACGACCAACATATAATGCATGAAAATAGTCAGCTACTGCAAGCTCTTACCAATTACATAGTAAAAGAAAATAGGTTCGTAATTATAAATTTACTTGGAGTAAACTATCATTTCATGTCAAATTTTTATTGTACCAATTATTATTAATTGCTCTATACAGAATTAGCAGTTTACACAGAAGATGTATAAGCACACATATCTTTGTACAATGAGATAAGAATAGTACATCACATTTCTACATTTTCAGCAGTGTCAGTGATAATGTCTCTGTAACCATTTTGCAAGCTTTAATCCCACTGGGATATCACATTTTGTCGCCAGCGATTGAAGGTATTGGATTTCCAGAATTGATGCGCGTAATGTCTACCTTAGCAGACGCAGGATCTCACAAAGGACACATCTTGTTATTTAGCGCTGCTACTGAATGGATTGAACTGTGGTAAGTTAAATTACTTAAAAATTTAAAGATACACTTCGTTAATTTTGACTAAAATGAATGTTGAAATGTTGGAAAGATAAAATCTGTATGATTTTTTTTTTCTCGCACACTCCCTTAAAGAAAGCTGTTGATAATTAAAAATTTTTATTTATGAAACTCAATTAATGGATAGGAAGTACATTCTAGAAGGTATTAGAAACAATTTACTATTTTCCAAATGATATGAAGTGTCAACTTGAATACTTTACTTATGAGTTTTCATTCCTTGACAGTTAAAGTTGTTTGTAATCAATTGGTGTTTCAATCAATATTTTGTTGAAAGCACGGACAAAAAGTGTTTGAAATGATGGAACAAATATTTCTTATTTACAGTAAACAGCAGCTGACGACAAAAGATCCACAAACTTTTGATAAACCAGTACCCTATGTAGAGGCTGGATGTTGCGTGTTAAACTATGTCGCAGACATAGTCGGAGCAATTTGTCCTCAATCGGTGCAGGGTCAAGATCGAGCAACAAGTCCACCTTGGGATGGTGTAACGTCGCTAAATGATATTACCGATAGTGATTGGGTGGACGAAATTACCCATGACGACGATGATAGTGCAGGCGAGGACTCTGATGAGGATAGTCTTTGTAATAAACTCTGCACGTTCACTATAACGCAGAAGGAGTTTATGAATCAACATTGGTATCACTGTCACACATGTAACATGGTGGATGGAGTTGGTGTATGTACAGTGTGTGCCCGTGTCTGCCACAGAGGTCATGACATTACTTATGCCAAGTATGGAAATTTCTTTTGTGACTGTGGGGCAAAAGCTGACGGGTCCTGTCAAGCTTTGATTAAACGTAGCCCTCAAAGTTCTGAACATCAAGTCACTAACACTGACATTTACAATAATACTGGAACTTCTACTGAGAGTAATACGCTTCCTCCAAGTAGCTTGAGACGTCGAGGTTCCAGTCCTGATCAACCTCACGATAGACATGAACGAAGTGAACGTGACAAGCAAAAACTTCTTGCTCTTGCAAATCAACTTGGTAAGATTTATAACCATTGTACATTATTAGAATGTGATGTCAATGAGCATTCCATATAATTTGATAGGACAGTAGACTCATAAAAGATTATGATATGGATTATTACTTCTGTATAATTTATCAAACAGAGGGTAGCAAGGATTGGGTGCTCTCACAACTATCGAACAGCGGATTGGTTTCTTCACTGGTAGAGCTCACACGAACTCTAGTATCAGCAGTTGATGCCTCTTGTCAAAAAAATTCTGCAGTTGGCTGCCACGCTAGAGCTCAATTGGCTCTTAGACAACTACACACTCTCGACAAGAAATTCGAACATACTGATCAGCTCATGGTGCGTATATTTTATATGTGTAATTGCAAAATTAATTAGCATCCTATGAGTGTATAATACATGAGTACACCCATATTCTTTTTCTTTTTTGCTCCATATAAAACAGCTCCCAACATTGGGATCTCAAGAGGGAGCATTTGAAAATGTTAGGATGAATTACGGCGGTGAGCAGGGTCAAACTATAAGGCAATTACTATCAGCACATTTAATTCGGCGTGTTGCTATGTGCTGTTTATCATCCCCACACGGAAAGAGGCAGCATCTAGGTACACGATCTAACATTTAGATATTTTATTTTCACTAGTTGATAATCCTAGAGGTTAGTTTTAATTTTCGCCTTATGGTAATGAATAAAATCTAAATTTTGCAGCAGTCTCACACGAGAAAGGGAAAATCACAGTGCTTCAGTTGAGTGCTTTATTAAAACAAGCTGATTCGTCTAAAAGGAAACTGACATTGACTAGACTTGCATCAGCACCCATACCTTTTACTGTTTTGTCAGTGACCGGCAACCAGTGGAACGAAGATTTCTTGGCTGTTTGTGGTCTTAAAGATTGTCACGTTCTGACATTCAACAGTTCTGGAACAGTATCCGATCATTTAGTATTACATCCACAACTCGAAACTGGAAATTTCATCATTAGAGCAATATGGCTTCCTGGTTCACAAACTCAGCTAGCCTTGGTTACAGCTGACTTTGTGAAGATTTATGACCTTGGAAAAGATGCGCTAAGTCCGCAGTATTATTTCCTTGTGCCAACTGGAAAAATAAGAGATTGCACCTTTATACACACAGAAAATGACATATTTCATCTACTTTTAATGTCGTCAGCTGGTTACATTTATAGCCAAGCCATGGATGAAGAAAGTTCTGCCAGACATGGACCATTCTATGTTACGAATACACTCGAAGTTTACCATTCCGAAATCAAAGAAATCAACGGCCAAGTCGGTGGTGGGGGTGTTTCCATATATTATTCACACGCCTTGCAATTGTTGTTCTTCAGTTACTCGTCAGGCAAAAGCTTTATAGCACCATTGAAATACATGGATTCGGATATTACCGTTGTATTCATGATCAATTTAGCTAACAACAAATCAAATGGGAACAAATCAAACAACAATCAGCCGCAGCCGTTATATCAGTGGAGCGAAGTTGCTAACCATCCTGGAATTGTGTGTTCCGTCTTGCAAACTAGCAACAATCCAGTAATTCTAATGATCAAGCCTGAAACTGTGATGATACAGGAAATAAAAGTTATACCAGCCAAAGCTAAGATTATGGATATGGTTGCCATAAGACACCCAAGCTCAAATGCCGAGCATAGAACTACTTTAATCCTACTTTGCGAAGATGGTAGCCTCAGAATCTATATGGCGGCTATGGAGCAAACCGGATTCTGGATGTCATCCAGCGTTCAACCAATTAGCACCATGACTTCCATGAAACCAACCAGAAAGAAGAAGTCCACCAAAACTGGAAAGCCCTCGAGTTCAGTTTCATTTCCGATTGATTTCTTTGAACATTGCCAGGCGATGAATGACGTTGAATTTGGCGGGAACGATCTGCTTCAGATATACAATGTAGCTCAAATAAAGCATCGATTAAACACTACTGGTATGTATGTTGTTTCAACAAAGGCCATGGGCTTCAATGTTGAATGTACCAATAGCGATGCAACCTTGGTTATGACTGGTGTAAGAGTTCTACTTGGAAATCAAGATGTCCAAAGAGCTCCGTTATACGTTGAGGTAAAGTTCCATATAATCATTGCAATGCTTGAAATTATTTGCATTATGTGACTATGAAATACTTACCAGAAGTATTCATATCTCAACAGGTCTTTGGACGAAGTGTACGAACAACGTTAACTCGAAGTCGATGGTTTGATATTCCACTTGCCAGGGAAGAAAGTTTGCAAGCTGATAAAAAGTTAACCATTACATTCGGTCCTTCTCAGGATCCTGAAGGCGTCATTATGGTGGATTCCATCAAAATGTTAGTTTTTATTATTATTATTATTATTCTAAAATCTTACAGTGCTCTAGAAATATTATCGATCCTTTAAACATGGTTCCCAAATGTTCTATAACTACTGGAAATCATGTCAATATCGGTTTTCATTTAGTTTCATACAAACCCATTATATTAGACTCTTAAATTTTATTCTCATGTTCATCATTTTCAACTAGTATAAATAGTTTGATGATCTTGACATAGATTTAAGGCCCTCATTCTATAATAACTTCTATAATCTGGTCTTGTTTCCTGTAGCTACGGGAAGACAAAAGATGCATTTGGATGGCCAGAAGAACCAGAAGAAATCTCTTCTGGACAATCAGCACCTGCTATTGCTGCGACTGGTGTTTCGACAAGTAACGAAACCGAAAATACAGTTGTTTCACCTGCACCACTAACTTCATTGGACAAGTATGTGGCAAAAGTTATCCAGATACTTTGCACAATTAATTGTCGTTTGTATTAACTTTCTATCCTCTTTTTTCCAAACTTTTCTTAGCTCTCATGTCGCATTTTAACAATTACTGCCCAGATTCCATATTTAATGAATGTGAACTGGTAAATCAAATTTTTTAATTTATGAGTCACGATAGTATTTTATAAAAATTTGATAGAATTGAATGATGATATTGCAGTATCTAACAAGTATTAAACCTTACGATTCATTAATATGATTCTGATGTACATGTCTTCTTAGTTGAGTTACATTTATATCTTTCATATTTGCTGCTTATTTGCATAACAAGCTTGTGTGGCATAATTTAATTTTTATTTATATTATTGTGCATCAGACCACCAAAGGATGATTCTGTCAATATAGAGAGGTAAGAAGTTTAAAATACACGGCTGAAATTTCTCACTGCCTTCTAAATACATTCAATACACTCCTTTGGATTTGTGTTATTAATTCAACATAGCGCTATAATATACGATTAAAAACTTTTGATTACAGAATGGTATCGAGTATTCTCGAAGTATTGGAATCGTCCTTCACACTAATGTCAAGCGACGACACCATTTCATCATTGAGAACAATGGCAGTTGAGGTGGCTACCAATCTTTTAACTCTACCAACTCCAGCTCCGGTTCAAATGCACACTGTAGCACTGCTCGCTGCACTACACAATACCAAAACAGCATATCACTCCTACAAGGTAAAAAATTGCAAAGCAAAAAAGTAATGATGTATTTTTAACACAGAATCTATATTCATTCATGAAACATCTTTTATGTGTACCGTTTTATTTAGGACCAGGCATTATTACTACACGTGCTTGAATCGCTCAAAGCAATGCGCGAGATTGGTGATCCAAGAAATATTGATGCTGAGAACTTTTACAGACTTGTTCTTATTGTCAGAAGCATCGCCGTTGCTCGACCTTATAATCTCGCCAAATTTGCTGATCAACATGCACCAAAATCGTTTGATGAAGCTAGTTGTGAGTCAATTTATTGAACAGCATCTGTCTTATAGTTAGTGAGCAAACTAACTAGTAAATTGAAATTCTTTAGGAAGTTATCAGATGGTTAAAATCTTTTGCCAATGCTATTGTTTACCTTTCAGTGGTGGTTTTGGAACAAGATCGTCTCGGCCCACCTAATCGCGTAAATGCCAATGCTAATCAGCATATAGTAGTTCAAATTATGGATGTTCTGTGGTCTTTACACATGACTTATCCTAAAAATATGGCGTTAGCACCGGTTGTAGTGCCAGGCCTAACGCACACGGAAGCCACTGTTCATGCAATTGTCGAGATCATACATTCGTTCACAATATGCGACGTAGAGGCAAATACACCTTTGGCTGCTAAGCTCTACATTCAACTGCTATTGAATTCTGACACTCTAGTCAGCTTCAGTGCCAAACAAGCAATAATCAGGGTCCTGCGACCGAGATACAAGAGGCGAAGAGTATATATACCAAGTCCACCACATTGCAGTACTCCAGGTAAGCGGTCTCATGATTTGAAATCGTTTCAGTTTTCTCGGATTCATAATATATGCATTTGTCTGTATTATCCATTAATTCCAATGGTCTTGCTTAAATTGGAATTCACGCTTGCTTCTGTAGGAGTAACTACCGACAATGAAGAAAAACCTGCTCCAGTTTCTTCCCAACCATCCCAAGAATCAGGAGAAAATGAACAGCAATTTGAGGTCGAAACTGTGGAACCCATGGGATTATTAGGCGCTGAAGGTAACCAAATACAAGGAGGTCCCTCAGGTCGTGCTGCAAATGCATTGGAAGCCTTGCTTGGCCCGGGCGGATTTCCCCCAGTACTCGACATCCCTCCCGATGCCGATGACGAGACAATGGTGGAATTGGCAATTGCTCTCAGTTTACAGGCCAATCTACAACCTGGCTTACAAAGCTTGCAAGCTTTGGTGGCCGAGGGACTTGCACAAGAGCAAGGGTCTGCTCAGGTAAAAAAAAATTTTATTGTGTTATCCTGAGTAACAGTCTTTATAAGTTAAACTCGAAATCGAAGGGTTTTTTGCCCATTCTACTTGGAAGTTACAACTGTTTCGCCATTTCAGGGACCAGAAGGAGGTCACTATTCTGATACGACTGCTTCTGCTGGAGGATCAGACGATGAAGGTTCTACTGCAGCTACAGACGGTAGTACGTTGAGAACATCTCCTGCTGAACAAGTAAGATTACAAGAATGTTCATTATAATCGAATAGCTTTGGTCTATAATTAATTTTCGGAATTTTACCACAGATTGGTCTATTGCAGGGTGGCAGCGGAGGCAGCAAAGGAAGTGAAAGTGGGGGAAGCGACAGTGGTGGCAGTGGTGTTGACAGCATAATTGGAGAACACAATGTTTCTGGACGTAGTTCAGCTTATGGGGAAAATGCACCAGACAGTATGCCAACTGTAGGACAGCCTCCGCGATCCGAAACCAGTTCCCTTGGAGCTCCTAATACTTTTAATGTAAGTTATTACTTGTTGTGCCATGTATAAGTTTGTGTTCCTACAGTGAATTAGTATAATATTCAAAGAAATTAATTTCTAATTCATAAATCTAGCGTTGAGAAGAAAATACTTGTTAGAATATTTCATCCCCTGAACCACAACATTTGAATTCAAAGTTAATAAACATTTCTTCAAGTTTATCTCTACTCCATCATTGAGATTGATAGATAATATGTAACTTTCATTGTCATTTTTTATCTTTTCATGAAACACTCTAAAATACAAAAGTTACAGGCATTCAAGTTTCATTGTTATATCACCATTTGGCAATGTGACAATATTATTCAGTAGTCAAAATCTGGGGAATAACTCATAATTTTAAAAATCTAAAAACCGTTGAGTACTAAACTTGGATATGGTTCACTCAAATATGCAATAAGAAAAAAGTCAAAAATGAGCTCGTTGCTTTGCTATCCAAGCAGCATGATTTGTAGGTATTTTTTCACAGTCTCAATAGGACCTTCAATTTCATAATCTATAAATTTATAGGTATTCGGTCAAAATTCATCATTTTACATTAAATGTTTTAGGCAAATGAACAAGAAGAAGGCACTGAACCGGAGCATGGTACAGAGCAAGAGAATGAAGTAGTTGGTGAAAATACGACCAAACTTCATTCGATACGCCTATTGTTATTGGACAGACTTGTTCAATTTATACCCCACCTTACTAATGTGTCTGGTGTACTGGCCATTCCTTTCATGCAGGTTAGTGAACCTAATATATATGGATACATATGTATATATTTTTTATAATATTGAGATTCTGAGTAGTTTTACAATTTTGACTTGATAATCACAGGTAATATTAATGCTCACATCCGATCTTGATGGCCAAGACGAAAGGGACCGAACCTGCATTGAGAACTTGTTAAAGGCACTTGTTAAAGAACTTGAGATGGATAAACCTGATACAACCAATATTTGTCAACGCAGCAGTAAGAGAGAGGTTCACCTCGTGATTATGCGACTTCTGAGTGAGTATAAACTATGATTTGAAAAAAATAATAATCAAAGGCCGATTGTATTGAATTTGACTGCCTAGTATATGATTAAGCTCAAAACCTTCTAATTTATATTCCAGGTGTTTTAATGTCGCGATCAAAATATAACAGTAAAGCTCAGATCGAAAATCCAAACTTTGTTTCTCAGACGACAGCAGCAATTCTAAGCAAAGCTGGAGTGATTGATTACTGTTTGACACTGTTGAAGTCATTGCTCGAATACTGGAAATCGTAAGTGTTGTTTTTTTTTCTTTTCCTTTCTTTTATTAATTTAGAAAAAATAAAAGAAAAAAAAAATTTCCGAAATGAAAAGTATTTCTGGGTAAGTTGTCTAGTTTAAACAATATATACAGACTAGAGATATTGCTTCCAGAACTACAACTGAAGAATCTGGAACTGTGATCGGCGGACAATTGCTGAAAGATCATCTAACTACTTTACCTCCAGACATGTCTCCATTCTTCCTGCGCCAATATGTAAAAGGACATGCCAGCGATGTATTTGATGCATACCCTCAGTTGTTGACTGAGATGGCTCTTCGTCTTCCATATCAAGTTCACAAATATGCTGAAAGTAGCACGTCTCAGCCTGCATTTGAGCAGGTAGATCTCCAATATGATTGCAATTTTTTAAAGAATGCAAGAAAGCAACTGAAACTTTCACTTTACCTAATACAATACAATACATTATAAATATTGTTAATTCCATGAATATTTTTTTTAACTCCTTACCGATTTACGTTATCAAGCAGGCCTGGTACTTCTATCTTTGCGAATATATGATGTCGTATCAAACTCCGTTTGTGCGGCGTCAAGTACGGAAATTGCTACTCTTTATTTGTGGTAATAAGGACAAGTACAGACAGCTTCGAGACCTGCACGCACTGGTGTCTCATGTACAGGTAAATAAATATTTCTTCTTATTGCATAATAATCTTTCGAGAATATTGGAAATATTCTTTATGGACTTGTTTCTGTTCTTCCAGTCGGTGCAACAGTGCTGTAACACAGGAGGTTATGATCCGTTGCAAGCTCGACCTCACTCTATCACCCTGCCTTATGACTCCCTTGTAGAGCTTATAGAACATCTAAAATGCTGCGTGGAGATAGCTACGAGCCGGACTGGAAACTGGCAACGGTTTTGCTTAAAACAAAATACTGTGCTTTCTTACTTACTAACAGTTTCAACATTGTTAGATGAGGGGGTGAGCGCAACAGTATTGCAGTTACTGCAGTGTGCCATATGTTCGTCTACTAAGTCTAAAGATGCTAAAGTAAAAGTAAGTTTCTCTTTTCCTTTGAATTTTCAACAAATGAAGTGAAGTACTGTGACATAAGTCAAGTTTTTTTTTTTTAACCATGCACAGTCGCACTGAGACGATTACGTCTCAAGCGAAATATCACTTGGGAATTTTTCTAGCATTCTCGCTCAGTTTACAAATGTGTCGTATAAAATATAATAACTGTTGTACTCAAATAATCGTGGATTCACATTCTAAAAGGAGTCAAATGTATTCATGAATTTAACACGTTGAAAACTGTACGTGGACGTTTTTGTCCTAGTGCGACCAAGAAAGCAGTGAATTTACAGCGCGACTGCGCAGGGTTAAATTGAACAGCAATATAAAATGTGCAAAACCTTTTTTCAATGTGTTCAGGAATCTAAAACTGTAAGTAACACTAAAGAACGACGTGACCGTGAAAAATCGGAAGACTCAGATACTGAAGCCAAGTTTGAAGAAACTCAATGTGTTACCTTGGTTGAACAAATACAGCAACAAGTTTCTCCGGGTCTACTTACTAAGTTTATACAAACGTTCCTGCTAGAAACCAATAACACGAATGTACGCTGGCAAGCACATTCGCTTGTATTGGCTATTTATAAGTAAGTCACATTATCAATTCAGTCACTGTAAACTTATGTCACGTCATAATGATATTGTAACGACATTCGATTATTTAATATTTTGCAGAAATTGTAACCCAGCGAATCAGGAAGCGCTACTAGACCTTTTATGGCGTTTATGGCCACTGCTTCCCGTTTACGGCCGTAAAGCGGCACAATTTGTTGATTTATTGGGCTACTTCTCGCTGAAAACACCCCATACCGGCAAAAAGATGCATACGTACATGGAACAAGCGGTTGCTGTTTTGCATGCTCAAAATCAACTCCTTTCGCGACATCCAAATGCAAATTTGTATGCAAACTTAGCGCAATTTGTTGAATTGGATGGATATTATCTGGAAAGTGAACCTTGTCTGGTGTGCAATAATCCGGAGGTCCCATTGGCCACGATCAAACTCTCGTCCATCAAAGTGGATTCAAAGTTCACTACGACAACGCAAATCGTGAAGCTGGTTGGCAGCCACACTATTAGTCGCATCACCCTACGAATAGGTGATTTAAAAAGAACAAAAATGGTTCGGACCATTAACGTATTCTACAATAACAGATCAGTGCAAGCTGTTGTTGAATTGAAGAATAAACCAGCCATGTGGCATAAAGCTAAAAAGATCACACTCGCTCAAGGTCAAACTGAGATTAAAATGGAATTTCCTTTGCCAATTGTTGCCTGCAATTTAATGATCGAATATGCTGATTTCTATGAAAACATTCAAGCCTCTTCAGAGACTCTACAGTGCCCAAGATGTTCTGCAAGTGTTCCAGCAAATCCTGGAGTTTGTGCCAACTGTGGCGAAAACGTATTTCAATGCCACAAATGTCGTGCGATTAATTACGATGAGAAAGATCCATTCCTGTGCCATGCCTGCGGCTTTTGCAAGTATGCTAAATTTGACTATACACTTACTGGTAGACCTTGTTGTGCTGTTGATCCTATAGAAAGCGATGATGATCGTAAGAAAACAGTAGGTACAATAAATACACTACTAGAAAAAGCAGACAGAGTATATAAAACATTGATTTCAAACAAACCAACATTGGAGATGTTACTGGTTAAAATTTCCGAGCACCGATTAGATCGCGGTCTTGAAGATGGAGTCCAGGTTTCCGGTAGTACTCAAGTTAATCGAGCCATTCAACTACTTGCTCAGAGATATTGTGGCGAGTGTAAAACTTCCTTTGAAGAGTTGAGTAAAATAATTCAAAGAGTTCTTGCTTGTCGGAGAGAGCTGGTGGCTTATGACAGAAATCAACGAGATCAGACCGTTACTCCACGGGCTTCTAGTCACGCATCTACCAGCCGTGGATCTTCCAGAGAAGAAACAATCATCCCTCCTATGGGTCGATGCTACGGATGTGCATCGGCTGCCACAGAACACTGTCTAACACTTTTACGTGCACTAGCCACGAATGGGGCTGCAAGAGAAGTATTGTGCAAACAAGGATTGATCCAAGAGCTTGTTGAAAACAATTTGCGCAAAGGCACCGTACAAATGCAAGAAGAAGTACGCCAGTTACTATGCCTTGTAACCAGAGATAATATGCATTCTACTAAAGAGCTGTGCACACTCCTGACAGGTCGTATCACAATGACATTGAAAGGTCGTGTCGCAGCATTCGACTTGGCCTTAGCAGTTAGACATGAAATGGCACTTTTAGCTGCACTTATACAAAAAGAAGATGCATGTTGGGAGCAAAAGTTGCGTTGCGTCATGCAGCTATTCTTGATGGCTTGCAAAGATTCAAAAAGTCCGGTTGTCATGGAAAGCATAATTTTGCCATGCTTGAAAATTCTACAAGGTCTGATTAAGCCTGATCAACCTATTTCAAAGAAAAACAAAGTGAGTGATCACATATCCTTTCTTGTTTCACTTCATTACTGAATGCTCAACCACATAACATATTTCAGTAACTATAGAACTCGTATGTTTTTCGCAAATATAATATATTCATTGTTCAACAGGATAAGACTATTGATTCGCTAGCAACTGTCCAACCTCCTGAGGGGGTGAGCATTGATGTTGGAAAATGGTTAAGCGGAGATCCAAAACATTCATATTCTGAATGGCTTCAACGTATGCCAGCCAAGAAACCAGAACGTCCTCCAAGTAAACCGTTGAAGAAGGTAGACATATACTTGTATAATATTTTTTACTTGGCAGACTCTATTTGAAAGAAATTAAGGATATCCTATACATTTTTTTTATAAAACTATCATGTAGGAAACTTAATTAAATGTTGAGAAAATTTTCAAATATTCTTCATCCTACAATATACAGGAAGAAGCTCGTGTGTTATATTTGATGGAGAAATACGGTCATCGCTGGCACTATCGCTGCATGCGTCTGCGAGGTATACAACCCTTAAAGTTGGCTGATGGAGCATGGTTGAAAGAAGTTTTGTTCAACCCAAGTTCGAGGCTAGCCCGACAGGTAGCATGCAACATGGTCGAGAGTCTTTGCCAAGGAACAGAACGTAAAAAAGAAGTTCTCGTTCTTCTGACATGCTACTTAGAAGAATTGCGCTCTGCCGGTGAAAGTAGCACTGAATTTCTATCATTATATCAAAGTCTGATCCGACAACCGCCGTGGAAACAGTTTCTGGCAGTACGTGGAGTCATGTCTCTTCTCGCCGATCTTCTTACTCGAGAAATTGAAGAGCTGCATCATCTAGAAGAAACCACGTTAACCAGTGATCTTGCTCAAGGCTATTCCTTGAAAATGTTGACTGAACTCCTAGCTACGTTCCTGGAACAAGAAAATATTAAACAACAGTACAAGGGTCGCCTAGTAGGAGCCGTACTCAATGGATATTTGTCACTGCGCCGTCTTGTAGTTCAACGCACAAGGCTCATTGACGATACCCAAGAAAAGTTATTGGAACTCTTGGAAGAAATGACATCTGGTATTTAAAAATAACTTTACTTACTTGCTGTTTTACTACAGTAAATCACTTGGTAAATCGAATGATTCTACTGTTTTTTTTTTTTTTCAGGTACAGAAGCGGAAACAAAAGCTTTCATGTCCGTGTGTGTTGAAACTATTCAAAAATACAGCATCTCAGATGTCCGGACACCTGTTTTTGTATTTGAACGTTTGTGTTCAATCATATACCCTGAAGAAAACGATATTGGCGAGTTCTTTTTAACCCTAGAGAAAGATCCTCAGCAAGAAGACTTTTTACAGGTAAATGATGAACATCATCTTAATCAAAACCATCCGAAATCAATTGATGTATATAAGCATTGAACATGATTATTGATTGTGAATTGTTTTCTTGACGACAATTGTATTATTCAAATATGAATTGTTTATTAGGGACGCATGTTGGGCAATCCATATAGCAGTCTGGAGCCAGGCTTGGGTCCCTTGATGCGAGACGTCAAGAATAAAATCTGTCAAGACTGCGAACTTGTTGCACTGCTTGAAGATGATAATGGCATGGAACTTTTGGTGAACAATAAGATCATCAGCCTTGATTTACCAGTAAAAGATGTATGTCAGCTTTATACATACAATCAAAATATACACATATCAAACCCTAAGCTTATGACACAGAAAATATAAATGAATCTCTATTGTTGAAGTACCCTCGTCATACGTGAACTAACTGAAGAATGAAATTTTTTTTTCTCCTCAGGTTTATAAAAAAATATGGGTATTAGAGGGTGGTGAGTGCGATGCAATGCGAGTTGTTTACCGTATGCGAGGACTTCTTGGTGACGCAACTGAAGAATTTGTAGAAACGCTGAATGCAAGCAGCGAACAGGAAGTGAATAACGAAGAAGTCTATAAAATGGCCAATATTTTAGCTGACTGTGGAGGTCTCCAAGTTATGCTCGATAGACTTGCGGCCATTCGGGATGTCAGTCGAGCGAGGCCGCTTCTTCAGGTCCTCTTGAAATTATTTAGATTATCTGTAAAGGTCAAGAAAAATCAAGAAGTACTCAGCAGACCTGAGGTCGGTGCCGTTACGGTGCTTTTAGACGTACTTCAAAGATGTGTTGTCAGTGAGCCAGACAAGTCTCAAGCTAAAGTCACTGAACAACTACTTGATGTAAGTAGTACCGATATTCTATATCTGAATCCTGTATCCAGATATAAATAGAAATTTAAAAAAAAATAATACTCGATACATTTTCAAATTATCCAATTTCATCTTTTTTTTCCATAGATTATGGAGACGATTCTAGCCAACGCGGCATCTCAGCCTCTGTCTGCCTTTGAAGCATTCTCTCGAACTCTAGGTGGACCTGACCATGTCAAAGCTTTGTTATCATGTACCCAATCAGCAGCTGTCAGACAAAGTAATAATGTACTAGTACATCTGGCACGAGTGCTGGCGGCACTCACATATGGTAATCAGGAGAAAATGGCTTTGCTTTGCGACTATTTCAAGCCTGTACTGGATTTCTATAAGTTTGACTTCGAACACACATCCGAAGACGAGCAAAAGTTGGAGCTATTCTGCATTCTTACACAAGGGATTGAAAGAAACGCTATCGGAAATACATTAAAAGACCATATAATCAACATGGGCATTGTGAAAGATGCTCTGGAATACATTACAGTGAGTTATTATGAGAACACTTGTATAACTTTTCGGTTTATGAAACAATTATTGAATTCAAATGTTGAAACGTTTTATTGCAGCTACATGCTCCATGTGTCAAACCAACCCTCTTGCGTACAGACAGTGATGAATTGAAAGAATTTATCTCCAAACCTGCCCTTAAGTACATCTTACGTTTTCTTACTGGTTTGGCAACTGATCATGAACCGACACAGGTAATTGTATTGTGTATTCGTTATTAATATGCTTTGATAAATGTTGCAATACATTTACATTGTATCCCAACCTGACTTTACAATCGACAATATTGAAGTGAATTTAACTCTTCACAGCTGGCCGTATCACAAGATACAATTCCTATAATTCATAGACTTGAACAAGTCTCATCT